>NC_053493.1:311783071-312083071 GCF_905171775.1 Rana temporaria
CGTAGATGGGCAGCTGATACTGATTGGAATGATGCAGCTTTAAAATACCAATTCCATCTAGGCCTATCCGAGAAACTTAAGGATGAGCTGGCCAAGTCCAAGGCTATCGCTACACTCGAGGCTCTTATGCAAGTTCATATCCAGTTGGATAGGCGCTTGCGGGTGTGACGCTCTGAGCGGTCCCAGAACTTTTAGCCAACTTGGGTACTACCCAAAGTCCTGGCTCCAACGGTCCCTGCCTCTATTTCTCCAATCTCTACCACCTCCCATGTAGAACCTATGCAGATAGGTCTTCTCCGACCCACCTTGACCCAAGAAGAAAAAGAACGCAGGCGACTAAACAATTTGTACATCTACTGTGGAGCTAGAGGCCACTTCAATGTAATCAGATCTCCCATATTTCCAACCATCCTCGAAATACCTTGGCTGCAGGCCCACAACACATTGATCGACTGTTCGAAAGGGGAGGTCATATTCTCGTCCAGAGAAGGGGGGGTGTGGTGGTGCTTGCTAATTAATTAATAACAAATATATAAATAAAAATCTGATCCTAAACAAAATCACAAAGATTGATTCCTGTGCAAAAAATATTACTAAAATGTCTTCTATACAAAAACAGCAATAATAATGTGTATATAAATATATGTGCCAATAATGTGCAAATAAGCAATCGTGCAAAATATGCAAATAAATAAACGTGCAAAATTGCAAGTATCCAAACAAGTGCAAAACTAATGAACTAGTCGTGCAAAATTGTGTAAAACAGGCAAAGTTTCAAAATATCAAGTTCCAAAAAAATATTTAAAATGTACACAGAAAAATATATAAAAATATTAAAATTAAATATATCAAAAATGTGTTCTCTGTGCAGAAACATGTACTTCCATGCAGGAAATTCCTTGGTGTAACCACGAATCTCTGTGCTGTACAGGTATTCCAAAATCAGTGATAGTCACAAACACAGTGCAGGATAATCCAAGCAAATCCACAGAAATCCTTAAGTGTGCAAGTGCATTTATCCAGTGCAGGTGCCCTCGTTTCCCTCAGCCTCTCACCTTAGCTGGCTTAAGGTTAAGCCTCTTTTATCCACAGTAGCTGAGCAGTTCCTGCTGACATCAATTCCCAGCTCATTTAAATATGTAGACACTTCCCCAGAGTATTCTCTCTCATTAACACAGAAGGGAAGAGGGGGGCTCCATAGTGTAGTATATTAAATCAATTTTATTCAATCGAGTAACGGCATGTAAACAATAGCACTTCCGAACTCGGCCGCGACCGGAAGTGATGTCACCACGGCTCTGTTCCCTTACGCGTTACGTGACAGCCCACTTTCTCAAACACCCCCTTTGAGAAAGTGACGTGGGCTGTCACGTAACGCAACTAACACCAATTTCTCGGGGTGGCAATTGCCCTATTGCCCCCCCCGGACCCGCCCTTGATGTATACAAGATTGCAGTGCCCCAACATGAACATATATATATATATATATATATACATTATATATATATATACACACACAAGTACATGGTAAAACAGCACGTGCACAGCTGCCAATATACAGGGCTCCATATAGTAAAATAATCAATAATGTGAGATCAAACTATGAAAATGTAGAAATGACGACATGATGTAAAAATGTCATGACTGCATCCTGGATATTGCCAATGTGTTTCATGGTAAAAACCACTCTTCAGGGGTGAATGTGTCAACATGTCTGAAAAAGACATAAGTCCCAATAAACCTAGGGCTAGATTCAGATAGAATGGTCTATCTATCTGCCCGGCGTAACGTATCTCAGATACGTTACGCCGCCGTAATTTAGGGCGCAAGTTCTGTATTCAGAAACAACTTGCGCCCTTAGTTACGGTGGCGTAACGTATCTGTGTCGGCATAAGCCTAATTCAAATGTGGATGATGTGGGCGTGTTTTATGTATATTAACTGTGACCCCGTGTATTTGACCCATGCGCCGTTCGTGAAAAAATCCCAGTGCGCATGCTCGAAATTCCGCCGCAAATCGTCATTGCTTTCGACGTGAACATAAATTACGTCCAGCCCTATTCGCGAACGACTTACGCAAACGACGTAAAATTTTCAAAACTCGACGTGGGAACGACGGCCATACTTAACATAGGATATCTGGAGATACGCCGTCGTATCTTCTCTCTGAATCTACCCCCTAGTGATTTGACTCAGAAAAAAAGATGTATAAAACTCATGAAAGGAGAGGAAAATCCAATCCTAATGACTTACATGGGGCTAAAAAACAAAAGCATGTGGTATGGTCAAACAGGGGACCCACAGAGTAGTCTGTCCCGGGAGCTAAGGTATGGGACCCACAGGCAGCGAAGATGCACACACAATGATCTCACGGAATAGAAACTTCCATGTGTACTGGGTGGTGGTGAAATATCCCAAAAATCTGTAAGAATAATACCGCGTACACACGATCAGTCTGATGGACTGTTTTCATCAGACTAACCGATCGTGTGTGGGCCCCATCAGTTATTTATCCATTGGTTAAAAAACTAGGAACTTGTTTTAAAATTATCTGATGGTTAACTAAACGATAGAAAAAAAACGATTGTCTGTAGGTATGTCCATCGGTTAAAAATCCATGCATGCTCAGAATCAAGTCGACGCATGCTCGGAAGCATTGAACTTCATTTTTCTCAGCACGTCGTTGTGTTTTACGTCACTGCGTTCTGAAACAATCTTTTTTTAACCGATGGTGTGTAGGCACGACTTATGAAAGTCAGCTTCATCGGATATCTGATGAAAAAATCCATCAGACCGTTTTCATTGGATGAAATGATCGTGTGTACTGTCCCTAATGGCCCATGGGAGATGATCTCCATGGATTTCATTGTGGATATTCCTCCCTCCAAAGGATTCACTACCATCTTGGTGGTGGTGGATCACCTGTCAAAGATGGCCCTTTTCCTGTCCATGGTAGGCACACCCTCCACTGCAGAGACAGCCCACATGTTTGTCAAAGAGATTGTGAGACTCCATGGTTTACCCAACAACATTGTCTTGAATCGAGAGGTACAGTTTACTTCCAGGTTTTGGAGAGCTTTTTGTAAAGTCCTGAGTGTGGAACTCTGCCTTTCCTCAGCCTACCATCCCCAAAGCAATGGGCAAACCGAATGTGCATGAACCAAACCCTGGAGCAGTACCTACGTTGCTTCTCAAATTTTTCCAAAGACAAATGGGCTTCTCTGCTTCAATTGGCAGAGTTTGCCTACAACAACTCATTACACTCTGCTACCAACCAGTCCCCATTCTGGGCCAACTACGGATTCCACCCTTCAGCCCTTTCAGAAACCATACCCGATTCAGCAGTACCTGCTGTACAGGACAGACTTGCCTTTATACAACAAAACTACCAAACCCTCCAAGAATGTATACAGAAGACACAGTCCAACTACAAGAGGTTCTTTGACAAGAAATTAAGGGGGAATCCATCCTTTAAGGTCAGAGACGAGGTATGACTATCAACGAAGAAGAAGTTGCGGCCAAGATATATTGGTACTTTTCCAATTAGGCATGAAATAAACCCAGTGGCCTTCACATTATCTCTGCCTGATTCATACAAGATTCTCCCGGTCTTTCCCACCTCTCTCCTCAAGCCTGCCATTTTGCATCCTTTCCCAGATAGTGGAACCGCCTCTGCCACCAGTAACTGTTGAAGGGGAAATGGAATATGAGGCAGAATCTGTTCTAGATTGCAGAAAGCGAGGTAAGCAGATCCAATAACTGGTCAAGTGGAAAGGGTATGCACCCGAAGAATGCTCCTGGAAACCGGAAGCCAATGTGCCTGCCCCCAGGCTCCCTAGAGCGTTTCAGGCCAAATACCCAGAGAAAATTTCCCAAATGGGCATCCAGAGGCTGCCTGTCGGGAGGAGGGGGCACTGTCAGGGCAGGAGGAGAACTCTAGGACTTAGCATCTGTCAAGGCAGGAGACGGGCTTTAGGACCCAGAATCTCCTCTAGCACATCGCATGGGCCTTTATAAGGAAGCCAGCCCTTGGCTGAAGTGCTGTTTGATCATCAGCTTGTTTCCTGTGTTCTTTTGCCCCTGTGATCTTTAGTTTCTGATCCGGCTTGTTTCTGACCTGTCTCCTGCTTGCTCCAGTCTTTGACCCCGGCTTGTCTTACAGATACCCTCTGCCTGATTCTGTGTTTGACCTCGGCTTTCAACCTGACTTTGTCTGCTCTGTTATTCATCTGGCTCCTGATCTTGGCTTGTACCGACTATCCTTCTGACACTGTGATTCTGTAGACCTGCCACACCTCACAGGCACCATCTACCTGCAGCTTCTGCCGAATACATCTGCAGTATCCCTGAGTCCTTCTGCAAGCAACTACGCAGACGACCTGTGCTACTTTGTGCCCGACTAATCTTGTCTCCCCTCCAGGGGAGTCCGAAACTTAGCCACAAGGGAAGCCCTCTGTTCATTGGCCTCCAGCACCCGATACGTGATAAATAGGATGCTATTGGTCTTTAGAATAAGATTGCAAAGGCCAAGATTTGCCTCTTGAGGATATGCAGGGCTTAATGTTGATAAAGGCCTTATTGCAAAAAGGTCAGGATTCTTCCCATGACCCACACCATATTCCTGGGGCAAAAACTATTTTCCTTGTACTAGGCAAAATACGCCTTACATATGTGATGATAGACTTTACAGGAGGTATACTTCCTATGAATCACTAATACAGAGAGAATCCTTGTCTCTTAAGGCCTTGTACTCACGAGCAGACATGTCCGATGAAACCGGTCCGCGGACCGTTTTCATCGGACATGTCTGCCCGGGGACTTCTGTTCGATGGCTGTACACACCATTGAACAGAAGTCCGCGTGTAAACAATACGCGGGGCGTGTCCGCGGTGTCGCCGCGTCGATGACGCGGTGTCGCCGCGACAATGACGCGGTGTCGCCGCGACAATGACGCGCCGACGTGGGCGGGCCTGCCTTTTAAATGCTTCCACGCATGCGTCTAAGTCATTCGACGAATGCGAGGGATGGCGGGCGGCCGGACATGTACGGTAGGTCTGTACAGACGACAGTACATGTCCGGGCGGACAGGTTTCCAGCGGACTGTTTTATAGCAAGTCCAGGAAACAGTTGTCCGCTGAAAACCTGTCCGATCCACCCGAAAATGGTCCGCTCGGGCCTACACACGGCAAAACATGTCTGCTGAAACTGGTCCGCGGACCAGTTTCAGCAGACATGTTTGGTCGTGAGTACGGGGCCTTTGACCTGAGCTTCAACAACATTGTGATCATGAACCAGGGTGGTAAATTGGTCCTTGAGATAGAAAATCCATTTAATTCAGCATTTTGGAGTACCACTTCTGCCTTAGCCAGTTCAGAGCTAGGAAGGTCAATAGAATGCCATCCATTTGGATACTGTAGAGCAGACATAGAAGGAGATTCATCTCACACCTGGAATGTAAAAGGGAGACAAGGCTGAAACATGAAGTTCTACTCAAGACAATATCGATGTATGCCACTGCTGTGGTGCTGTCTGGCCGAATCTGGATCAGGTAACCTTCTAGTTGGGAGGTTGTGCATTTTAGGGAGAACCAAATTACTCAGAGTTCCAAAATGTTGATTGAGAGATGGGATTCCTCTGGCATCCAAGTCTCCTGCAACCAAAAAGGCATGTAGAACTTTTACCCAGCTCCAATTCCAGAGCTGGATCCCTGAGCCACCAGGCCAGGGATAACCCGGTTCTCTGTGTCATGCCAGTCTGTCTAGAGACTGAACCAGTTTGTGTCACAATGACAAAATGCTGAGTTGAAGGCATCTGGGTGAAACTGAGCAAATGGGACTGCCTTGAAGGAAGCTACTATCAAGGCCAGAATTCTCATGTAGAATTGCAGTGATAGATGGCTCCTTTACTTTAGTCAAGTTTGGGTGTGCAGAAAAATACGTTTGAGTTATATCAAGGATAAACTATGCATACTCCATGGGATGTATCAGTTCCAGAGCTGACTTCAGGATCAAACCAAACCGTTTTAGGTCTGTACCTTATGATGTCAGTCAAAATCTGCACCAACTGTTCACTTAATAGTAGGTCGTCCAGATATCCCACAATGGCAGTACCCTGGAAGCATAACACTACTAGCACAGGCACCAGTACCTTAGTGAACATTCAGGGTGCAGAAAACAGACCAAATGATAGGATCATAAACTGGCACAGTGTTGTGCACCCACAGCAAAACAAAAGTATTGTTCATGTGCCAAAATTATGGGTACATACACATATGTATTTTTGATCTCAAAGTGCCTCTGAGAAAAAATGGCAAAGGCACCCAAGATGTTTTCTGACTAAGTATCTGCAAAGGCCAACAGAAGTCCCACTTTGGTAAGTAGGAGTGTCTCTTCATGCTGAGGAGGATTTGTCTGCAGGTTGAGAGATCTAGAGGCTCAGGCCCCATACACACCATAGAATCCATCCGCAGATAAATCCCAGCAAATGGGTTTCAGCGGATAGATCCTATGGTGTGTACACGCCAGCGGATCTTTATCCGCGGATATATCTCCCCTGGGATGGATTCCAGCAGATCGGATATTCGCTGACATGCACAACAAATCCATCTGCTGGAATCCATCCCAACGGATGGATCCGCTGGTCTGTACAGACTCACCGAATCCATCCGTCCGAAGGGATCCCCCACATGCGTCGTAATGATTTGACGCATGCGTGGAATTCCTTATATGACAGCGTCGCGCACGTCGCCGCGTCATAATCGCGGTGACGGCGCGACACGTCATCGCAAGAGGATTTCGGCGCGGATTTCAATGCGATGGTGAGTACACACCATCGCATGAAAATCTGCTGAAATCCTCGAGAGGATTTATCCGCGGAAACGGTCCACTGGACCGTATTCGCGGATAAATTCTATCGTGTGTATGGTTTACAGTTGAATTTGTTCCCTGGCTTGAGTATGTTTTGGGAGTATGAAGCCAGGAAGTAATGAAAGGAACTCTCTTGGCCTTCCCAACTTAAGTCAGTGATGTTACCATGTTCAGTTTGGAATGCACTTCTCTCCCAGAACATCTGGGGAGTGGAAGGGCTGGGTATAGTATCTGATGCTGGCATAGCCCAATTGAATGCAAGCTGAATTTTTTTTTTATTACTTTAAATAATAAAGACATATTACACAATAGGCACCTTCTTTCCTGTATGGTCAAATATAGAGAATGGAGTACTGAAGAAGTGAAAGCTGTCTATGATAAATACAAATGGTTAATGTGAATAAAAGCTAGATCATTTACAATGAGTAAAGTAAATTACTCTAAGGTTTGAGAGACTAACATCATGGCCATGACAGGTTGCAATGCAGCACCTGCTAGAGAAAACTAGTTTAATAACCAGTGGACCACCAAATAAATGTATGAAAAAGTTGATAAAAGTTCATCTAAATGCTTTTCAAAATTTCTTTTTCAGGGGAAAGGCGAGTTTGTTCACACTTAAAAAAACAACAAACTCTCCTTTCCCCTGAGAAAGAAATTTGAAACATGTATGGATTAAAGAGCATTGTACCCAATATCTTTGATCATATAGCTATACTGACAGCGTTGTGTATTGTTTTAATCTACATGTTACCAGTTTCTTTCTTTCTCCATATGCTTCTTTCAGCACAGATTTTTTTTAGATTTATTTACATACATTTTAACAACTAATCCAATAATTTCTATTTTATCTGAAGCAGCTGACCTTATAACCCTAATAGATATGGTAGTTATTGCCATTCTGGATTGCCAATCTAATTGAAATCAAATTGTCATTACAGTCAAAGATGTTTTTCTCATTTGTGGCAAAAACTGAAAAGTAATTTAATGAGGTTTCATTGGCTTTTGTCTCAATAGTCCAGAGAACTGGGATTAAGCAGTAAGTGAACACTTGATTTAATGGACGTGATATCTGTCTCTAACGTAATGAATACAATTATAATTATCAGTTCGTATGATTAAAAGAAGAATTTCTCTATTTCAAGTTATTATTATTATTTCAAAATATAGTATCATTTATACTATATCAGATGGCTATTAGGCCGGTTCACACTAGCTGCGGCCACTGGTCGCAGCAGGGATCGGGAGCCTGTTCTCCGTTTCAGGGGCGAATCAGGTCCAAATTTTTGCCTGAATTTTGACCTGAAACTGAGCCAAAGACATACAGGACTTTTTTCCAGTGTGGACCGCGGCTGCCCCGGAGTTGTGTGAACTGGCTCCATTGAGAGCCGGTCACAATCTCCTGGCATGCTAATTGGATGTAGAGCAATCCGCATCCAATTCACATAATCATGAACCCAGTCTGACTTGGCTATACAACATGGTTAAAGTGGACCTACTGTTACATGTTTAATCAAGACAGGCTGTGGGCTCGTCAAACAGCATTTGGATTAAACACTAGTCCCCATATTTCATCTGGTCCATGGATGTTCCACGTGCTTCAAATACTTCCAATTCAAAATTTCCTCAATTATCAGAAAAGCTCCAATTGTGCATTACCATAATAAATGATTAAAATGTATTGCTTATAAAAAGCTACTCACATACAAATTAAAAACATGAGCATGACACATCTTAAGATCATGCAACACTCCTTGTTAATCAATCGTCCCCACAACAAGTAGTGTTGCATGATCTTAAGATGTGTCATGCTCATGTTTTTAATTTGTTTTTATTTATTTTTTTAATTCAATTTCTCATTTTACCAAGATTAAATTAATAAGGAGGCTGCGGAGAGACTAACACTATTATTTATAATTGTTTTGTATGTAGATTTGTAGTTTGTTCTTTTATGTTAATTCACAGCACAGCACAATTGATACATATACTGTATGGTTACTGCTATATATTTCTCATATGGGCTTAATTACCATAAACCTGCATCCCCTGCAGCTTTATGTAAACCATGTATGATAATAGTGAGGCTGACAAACACCAACCTACGTAGAGAGAATGGAGAAGTAGTACTGAACAGTAAGTAGCAGAAAATGGTCAAATTTAAATCTCATGTCTGAACTAGGCAGTCTTGGAAGATGACACATTTGATGAAATACGGTCCAGTTTAGACACAAAAAAAGTGTCATAAACTTCCATTGCCTAGGGTCTACAAAAGATTTCTGATAAGGCCTTGTCATAAACAGAATACACATCTGTGATGCTGTTTTTTTTTTTTTTCTATACTGATCTATAGATAAACTGCACAGAGTTAAGTTTCATACAATCTCCATAATTGTCACTTTAATGAGGTTACGTGGTAAAAAATAAATAAAAAAGTGGTTAGACCAATGTATAGTATTGGAAGATACCAATCAATTAGACCACAAACACACACAAACATTATCCTCCTAGGAAAATTGGTATTATTATTACAAGTACTCAGAGCCTTTTTTCAGGGGGAACTTGGTGGAACTCAGTTCCACCACCTCTGGCTCAGACCCTTGGAGGGGGGGTCTGCTCACCACAATCACTTGTAAACACAGAAGTCCGATTTCTCTGTTTACAAGTGACAGCTCTGCAATCTGTGTGTAATGCAATCCTGGTATTTAATGCCCCTTTAAGACTCTCCTACTTTTCATGAAATTTGACTGACCAAACGCACTGTTTGATGTGATTTGGAGGGTGTGTGTGGGTGGAGGGGTTTTGGGGGTGGTGGTTGAATTTCAGCACCTATTGTTTGAGAAAGAAAGCCCTGCAGGTACTTATATAGCACCATCAGTTTACAGAGCACTTTAAATAATTATTATACATTCACATCAGTCCCTGCCCTCAAGAAGCTAACAATCTAATCTGTGTGAACTCACATTCACATATACTAGGGCCAAGACAGGATCCAGTTAATCTACCAGCATGTCTTTGGAGTGTGGGAAGAAACCGGAGTGCCCAGAGGAAACCTACGGAGGGAGAACATGCAAACTCCAGGCAGTAGGGGTGTGTCTTCATTATAAAATACCCCAGCACACCTACACCACAACATCCATTATGCTATTTAATTGGGTGGAGTGGGCTCTACCACACCCTTGTCATGGACAAGCAAATATACTGAGAGTGTCTTTTTCTGAGGGCCATTGACTGTTATACCACGTACACGTGGTCGGAATTTCCGACAACAAATGTTAGATGTGAGCTTGTTGTCGGAAAATCCGACCGTGTACACTCCATCGGACATTTGCTGTCAGAATTTCCGACAACAAATGTTTGAGAGCTGGTTTTTAATTTTTCCCGACAACAAAAGTTCTTGTTGGAAATTCCGATCGTGTGTAGCCAATTCTGATGCCCAAAAATCCACGCATGCTCGGAATCAAGCAGAAGAGCCACACTGACTATTGAACTTCATTTTTCTTGGCTCGTCGTACATGTTGTACGTCACCGCGTTCTTGAAGTACGGAATTTCCGACAACATTTGTGTGACTGTGTGTATGCAAGACAAGTTTGAGCCAACATCCGTCGTAAAAAGAAAATCCACGGTTTTGTTGTCAGAATGTCCAATCGTGTGTACGCGACATTACATTCATCGAAAAGGACTTACTCGCAAGTAATCAGAACTTCGCACTGAAACAAGCTCTACTTAAGTATTTTTTCACTTTTAAAATGTTTATTTTACTGTTATTTTACTGTTGCTTATGTCTGTCTTGTAAGACATTTTCTGTAAATATTTTCTGCATTATGTTTCTTTTCTTTAAAACACAATTAAAAATAGTTAAGCTGAATCTCTAAATGCTTAAGCTTGAAATTAAATATTTTTGCCTCTGGGAAGAGCTGCCATATTGTAAACTGGGCATGGCAACTAGTGATTCAGAGAGTTTTTGAGGCCAGAACTGCAACATGAATGACTGGCTGAATAAAGAAACTGTCAGCGTGTACCCAGCTTTAAGTGTGTCAAACTGACATTTGTTTTTAATCACAGTGAGACGAAAGTTTGAAGAAGCAGGATGGAAAATGTTTTTTCGAACAAATAAATTTACTGTGTATGTGGTTTTCATTTGATACAGTTGATTCATTCCAAAATCAAATGTTAAAGGCAAATTAAATATTTCAAACGACATTCAAATGTTCTAAGATAAATTTCTAAGATAACTTTTCATACAAATTTTAGGACTTTTCCTAAGAATTTTTGTTAAAAAAATCTATTAATTTATGGGCAGCTTTAGACCTTCTGTAATATTTACAATGCAGGCATTAAGCTGTTATCTCACATGACTGCAGTACATAAAACAATACGTAATGCTCAATATGTGTAATGTGCCATGGAACATATACACAATTTTAAAGTACTACCCTATTTCATGATCTACAAATTGTACAACAATAGTGTTAGCTTTAGCTACGTTATTTCTTCTGTTTATAAGTTGCTGTGATCACCACTGTGTTTTCTGTATTATAATCTGGAACAGTTCAGTGTTTTGTCCTCATCTATTCTTGTGTCATATCTTTGTGTTAGTGACATTATCCCTGAGAGACTGCTATTATATTTGTGTTGCAGGGGTGAGCAAGGCCTGTCACATCTTGGGAATGTAGTGGTTTAGGCATTTCTCAGCTGTGTGGTTTTTAAAAACCTGCAAAGCTGTGCAGGAAATGTTCAGTGCAGCCTCATTTTCATTGAATACATTGTTATGTTCCTAAGAATTTGCAGTTGACTAGCCACATGTGTTTGCTTCCATAACTCAGAAATAAAAGCTGTAGTACCCACTTGACTCATATTTCAAATACAGTATTATAATAATAGGCTGGCTAGCTAAATTGGACACAGATGACTTCACATTTTCTATCATCTGAAGGAGCCAAAGCACTTCTCACACACAAATACACAAAAAAAATCTCAAACCACCATACATATATTGTGTGTGTATATACTGTGTGTATATATATATATATATATATATATATATATATATATATATATATATATATATATACATACATATACGCACACACAGTATCTCACAAAAGTGAGTACACCCCTTTTGTATTTTTTATTATATATTTTCATAGGACAACGCTGAAGAAATGACACTTTGCTACAATGTAAAGTAGTGAGCATAAAGCTTGTATAACAGTGTAAATTAGCTGTCCCCTAATGATATTGTCCAAATTGGGCTCAATTATCCACCCCCCCCCCCGTGCCATGTGACTCGGTAGTGTTTCAAGGTCTCAGATGTGAATGGGGAGCAGGCGTGTCAAATTTGGTGTCATCGCTCTCATACTGGTCACTGGAAGTTCAACGTGGCACCTCATGGCAAAAAACTCTCTGAGGATCTGAAAAAATAGGATTTTTGTACTCACCGTAAAATCCATTTCTCTGAGTTCATGGACGGACACAGCAGCCTTTGACCTTAGGGTTATATCCACTTCCTTCCAGGAAAGTTAGGCAGAAAAAAAGCACTTTAAGTGTTAAAAACACTTTGCTCAGCACAGCTTCTCCCAGGGGGCGTGGTCCCCCGGGTATAACCCACACTCTGCCTCAGCAGCTCCAGTTCGTAACAAGCAGTACAAACAAAGGAGGGGTGGGTGCTGTGTCCGTCCATGAACTCGGAGAAATGGATTTTACGGTGAGTACAAAAATC
Source organism: Rana temporaria (assembly GCF_905171775.1). Classification (NCBI taxonomy): domain Eukaryota; kingdom Metazoa; phylum Chordata; class Amphibia; order Anura; family Ranidae; genus Rana; species Rana temporaria. The sequence goes on from NC_053493.1 coordinate 311,795,654, forward strand.
CTATTTTCTCTTCCGTTCATGGACGGACACAGCAGCCTTTGACCTTAGGGACGTCCCCAAGCAGTGTCAAAAAATTTGAGGGGTGGGAAAACAACACAGTAAACCAAGCTACACCCCAAACAAAACCGGAGTTACTCAACAGAGGAACTCCAACCTTAAACTGCTGCCTGTAACACCTTGCGGCCGAAGGAGGCATCTGAAGATGCACTCACATCCACCTTGTAAAACTTTGAAAAAGTGTGGAATGACAACCAGGTTGCTGCCTTACACACCTGTAACACAGAGGCTTGATGCCGGAAAGCCCAAGAGGCACCGATCGCCCTGGTCGAATGCGCCGTGACCCGAAAAGGAGGCGCCCGCCCCTTCAGGGCATAGGCCTGAAGCACAACCTGTCTGATCCACCTAGAAATGGTGGCAGACGAGACAGCCAGACCTTTTTTAGGACCGTTCACCGACATGAACAGTGAGTCCGACTTCTGGAACGGAGCCGTAGCCGATAAGTACACTCGTAGGGCCCAGGGAATGCAAAGTGGTCATCAAAGGGATCTTCCGAATGTCCTCAAAAGGAGCATCCTGAAGCACCGAAAGGACCAAATTTAAGTCCCATGGGGGCAGTGGAGAGCGCATAGAGGGGCCACATGCCGAACCCCCTGCACAAACGTACGCACTAAGGAATGCGCTGCCAAGGGTCGCTGAAAGTAAACAGCTAGAGCCGAGATCTGACTCTTAACCGTACTCAAGGCGAGAGCCTGATCCACTCCCCGCTGTAAAAAAACAGCAGAATCCGGGACACCACGTATCACGTGTCAGACTCTCCGAGAGGGACCGGCACATCCGATGCCTCCGCCAAATCCTCAAATTTCTGAGTATCCCGCACCGCAGAGATAAGAGCTCCAACAAATTCCTTATCATTCACTGACCCTGAAGCAGAGTCATTCTCACAGTCCACATGGGTTAAGCCTGCATCATCTGACATGACAGAACCAGAGCCAGAAGCAACTGCAGGATATGATTCTGTGTCAGAAACATCCTCAGAAGCGGGCTCAGGGAGGGGGTGCTTTTTACCCCCCTTCTGGCCACTTGTCGCTTCAAACCTGGCGAGAAACGCCTCAAGGACAGCCAACATTGCCTCAACAGATGCGGCAGGGGCAGGGGGATTAAGGGTTAACTCAGGCATTGTTGGGGCAGAATCACCAGGTTCAGGCTCCATGATGCCCCACCGCTGTGTCACCCAGCACTGCAAAGCAGAACAACCCACCGGTCACCTCCCGGCTGCAAAGAACAGAAGGCAGAGGCCCCCAGCGAACTCACCACCCCACCCGGTTGCAGTGAGCTGAAAAAAACTGAAGTGTGCTCTGAAAGCTGGCTGCGCTGCGTCTGTCACCTCAGGGACGATGCGCGGTCTTTGGCAGCGCTATTACAGTCACAAGAGGCCAAGACATATCTAAGATGGTCGCCGTCTGAGGTAAAAAGCACCAGCAGGCTACAAGAAAATGGCCGCCGTGCTATGTAAACCACGACCACTGCAAAATGGGGGCCGTGCGCAGTTTTAAAACCCCCAGTGACGCACCAAACACAGAGCAGCATCCAGCAGCAACTCCACAGTAAAAAAACACAGCCCCTGGTGGTAATAAAAAGACCCCAAGAGGCCCACCCTCACAGTCGCAACCCAGTATGGGGAAGGATGGAGAGGAAAAGGAGAGAGGAAAGCAGGGCGGACCCTCAGTCGACCTCCCCAGGGGAAACACCAGCCATACCACCTTGCCAGGGCACGGGGCCACTACTTACCCGTCCTGCGACCACCGGCTGGAGGTATCCCGGACAGAACCAACATCTGCTAAACGGCATGGCTGTCGGCCAGACACACTGTGACAAGGCCATAGAGACCAGTCATATGTGTGCCCTGGAACATGTAGTTCCCCGGCCGCCCCTGGAGCAATGGGGCCTGTCGTGGAAGACCCAGATCTGAGCTGAGGGCCGGCACACGCTCGATGGCCGAACATGGGGGGACTACAAGAGTCAAGGCCCAGCCTGTCACCCAGTCGGCAGTTGATAGAAGAATCTCAGGATTCAAAAATGCAGGAACAAACAAATAAAAACGGGAAAAAATCGCAAAAAAATTCTAGAGTACAGGGGCTCCAGAAGGCCATGTCCTCTCCTGACATTAGGCAGAAAGAAACTGGAGCTGCTGAGGCAGAGTGTGGGTTATACGCGGGGGAACAAGCCCCCTGGGAGGAGCTGTGCTGAGCAAAGTGTTCTTAACACTTAAAGTGCTTTTTTTCTGACTAACTCTCCTGAAAGGAAGTGGATATAACCCTAAGGTCAAAGGCTGCTGTGTCCGTCCATGAACAGAAGAGAAAAATACCTGTTGCTCTACATAAAGATCGCCTTCTTAACCATGCATTTGACAAAGAGGGCAGAGCCCCTGGAAACGCATCATGCAGGTTCCTCCCCCAACATTATCCAGGCCATCTAACAGCTGTCTTCCCTCATGTGCAGCCGAGAACCCTGCCACTACCATTATCATCCCTGGCTGGTGCTCTGTCTGTCTCGGTCCCCTGTTTGTTGAATGGTGCTTGTAGCCCAACAGTGATTGTAGCTGCCTGTTACCTGATGTTTTATACACACGCTGAATGGTGATAGCTACTACAGTGAGGGGAAAAAGTATTCAATCCCCTGCTGATTTTGTACTGTTGCCCACTGACAAAGAAATGATCAATATATAATTTTAATGGTTTGAAGTTTTTTTTTACAGTGACAGAACAACAACAATAATATCCAGAAGAACGCATTTCAAAAAAGTTATAAATGGATTTAGATTTTAATGAGTCAAATAAGTATTTGATCCCCTATCAATCAGCAAGATTTCTGGCTCCCAGATGTCTTCTATACAGGTAACAAGCTGAGATTAGGAGCACTCTCTTAACCACTTAAGACCCAGAAGTTAAGAGTAAACACTTAATAAGGCGCATAACATGTATAAACCAATGTTATTATAAAAATATTTTTCTAACAGACTGCTGCTTACTATACACATACTGAATAAAAATGATAAATAATCTGAAGGAATCTGTTTACCTGAGTGATGAGGCTTGGAATGGATTTAGAGGATTTTCTTCCTCTAAGGGAGTCAGGCGGAAGGAATGTTGGGAGCTTGTTTGGGAACCTGAGGGGTTCATTGTGTCTGGAGGCTGAATCAGTAGATGATTTAGAAGGTTGTGGGCTTCCTCCGGAGAAAAAATTATGAAAAATGAATTCCATACACAAACACCAGTTTAAAGGTGAAACACCATTTGTATTTAATTCCCTTGTTCTAAAGAATAGCAAGGAAGGGTTTTTAACAGTTTGCATTTTTGGATGGTTTGTGGTGCTTAGTCAGCAAGCATTTAGTATCGGTATGATTAAAGAGTCGAATCCCTCGTATTCCAAGTAGGTTGCATAATGGCTTCCTTTGTTTTATAAAAGGTAGGTTTTACAATTATATCATGAGGGGGTCCCGCTGGCTTTTAAGGACCATGTGCTCTATGGATTCTGTCAAACTCCAACCATTCAGATGGAATTTCTGGAAGCAGTTCCTGAATAAAGGCAGTAACAGTGGGGGTAAGGTTCACTATGTGTTTTGGAATGCATGGACCCTAAAATTGATCCTTCTGTTATGGTCCTCCAAGTCCTCAGTTTTATTAAGGGCCTCCTGGAGATCTGCTCTTAAGGTACTGAATTCGGGCTCATGCAAGTTGATCACAGTTTCTGCAGCATCCATTTTCTCCATAAGATCATTTATACAGGATCCCATTTCCCTGATCTCAGAGAGGATATCGGCAGGGTACTCAGTGGCTGCTGATATTTCCCTCTGCAGGAGAAGTTTAAATTTCTCCAGTAAAGCAGTATCCCTGCATGTTTTATCTGATGTGTTACCTGTGGTAATGGTGGCTGTGCTGTTGTTAGAGTAGTTGCTGTTGTGGTATTCAAGTGAGGAAGGAGCAGTGTCCTCTGCAGGTGCTGTTGCCATCTTGGAAATGCCGCTCAGGTGTTGTAAAACAAGCAGGGTGCCCAGAAGAGGCTTAAATGGAGCTAGTCCTGTTCGGCTCACTGCCAATTCACCTGGATAGCAAGGGAGCTGGAACAGTGTACAGCCATCTTCTTTGGCTGCTCACGAGCGCCCCCTCATTTAGAACTTTTTCCCATAAATTCACCTTGCAAACTGTTATGTTAATGCTGAATCACAATAAGGCCTTATTCCCATGGCCATACTTGAGTGTACAACCATGTGAAGACCATGTTTAGCCTCATGGGATGTACAGGTGTTCTGTGCATTCACATGCAGACAGAACGTGCACACAGAGCTACTTCGCACAATTGTGTGCAAGTCTCTGAACGCAAACCAGTGTGGATTCATGGACACACACATGTACCCACTTGGATGTCAAATTGGGAGCAGCATTTATGTCCGTGCAGCAGCTGCATCCCAATTTACATAAATGGGACAGCCAGCATGTGGATGCACGGAACACCTGTGGATCCCATGCAGGCAAAACATGGGCTTCTCACAGTTGTATGCTTAAAGCGGAGCTCCACCAATAAAATAAAAAATTCTAAAATGCTGCAAAAAAATAAAAAAAAATAAAAAATTTTTTTTTATACATACCTAAAGTGCCTGTTACTAGGCAGGTCGTCCTAATCTGCCACTTCCTGATACGCGGTCCGTCTTCTTTCGTCTGCTCCTCGGCTGCCTCCTAGGGAATGGGGGAGCGGTGTCTTCTGGGACCTTGTGTGTGTCCCAGGAGACATCATCTATTCACGTTGCGCCGCCCGGCTCGCGCATGCGCAGTAGGGAATCAGGCGGTGAATGCCGCAAGGCTTCACTTCCTGATTCCCTCACCGTGGATGGTGGCTTGGCAGCCAAGACCCGTGCGTTTGCTCATCATCGCGGGCATCCTGGACAGGTAAGTCTCCTTTTTAAAAGTCAGCAGCTACAGTGTTAGTAGCTGCTGACTTTTAATTATTTTATTTTTTTAAACCGGACCTCCGCTTTAAGTTCACCTGTGTGAACAAAACCTTGTTATGAAGCAATTTTTTTGCAAAACACACACACGAAAAACGTATATTTCCATTTGTAATGAATAAGCCCAATATGTTTAAATTAGTAACATAACACCTTTAGCATAGTAATATTTGGAAGTCTCTTTTTAGCATGGAATGGAATAATTATTATTAAGTACTAACTACTTGTTGTGTTGTACTCATTCCATACTGTGTAGGTAAGCAGACTCGTCTTGCCTTTTCTTTAATGTCATTAAAATGTTACCCACAATAATCTGCAAAGCTTTATTAAATGCCATTTTTCATACATGATATGACTCAAAGTTAATTGTTAAAAACCTGAAGGTGGCTGAGACCAAGGCATAATGAAATTGCTGGTTTTCTTCACAGTAAATGGTCTTATGAACTGCAACCACAGTCCTCATAGTGACCCATGATTGCTTTTTAAGGTCCCACTTCACTGCTTTCCCTTACATTTAGTGCTAGTTGAAAGGAATGCAGCTCAAGCAGAGCACCAAGATGGCATAACCAACCATTAAAGAATAACTTCTGTACAATATTAGAAACATTAGGTATTTTACTAAATATTTTTTTAGGTGAAAACTGTTCCCTTTTTGGAGCGTGAAAAAAAAAAGTATTTAAGAGGAGAAATACTATATATTTTCTTTATAGTGCATGCTGGCAACTGGTTGCATTTGTCGTTAAATTACATTTGGTTTTCCTAAGCACTTTGTATCACAAACTACAATTTTTTTCCCTCAAAATTAAGGTATCTCATTTTGATCTTCTGTGACTCTTTGCAGCCACTCAAGTGTCCATACATTCCGAGGATGGCTACATGACTTTTCTCATGGGGAAACTTGAGAGGCTTCCCAATGATACCAACAGAGAACCATGACTTTATAATGTGTGTTGAAATGATCAAGATCTCCTCCCATTGCAGTCTTTTGCAGCCAGTTTTAAGCCATTTTATGATTCTATGCATTCCAGACATGGAAGCATTTCTTAGTGAAAACAACAGTAGACCATGACTGCATGTGTATTGAAATTGTCTCCTTTCAGTCTCCCCCATATCCATGTGACAGGGTGACAACACAGAAGCAAATTTATGAGACAGGGACAGAGCGTTGTCACCTCACAACAGGATATGCCTAAACAAGGTCCTTAATTTCAAGACTGTAGATTTAAAATATCAAAGATGACTTTTAAAGTTACACTAACATTGTAAAGCTTAAATAATATTTTAATAATTGAGTTTACATTTGCTTTAATAATAATGATGCCTAACAACTCCTGTTTTATTTAGAATGTAATTACAAATTAATGAACCGATCAACATAAACTATAAATTACCTTCTGACATCTGAGGTAAAGTGTTAGTTTTAAAGAGAAATAAGGTTACTTTTAACTTACCGGTAGCTTCTGACATCCAGTCAGTAATCACATTGAAAGACATTGTAAACCACATCTGAAAAGTCTACAGACCACTTTAGATCACAATTTTCAACAAATTAATACTGGTAATTGGTCTGCCTATCTTCTTTTCACTGCTTATCCAACAAATAGATATGGATCAAATTTAATGAAAGGTTTGTTCCCCCTTATTGGAAGAAAAAGGGAACACCTGGTGTTTCTTTGCTGACATAACGCAGCATACAGAACTATTTTACAGACAACAAACAGCATTTCTTGCAAGTGCTTGTAATAAGTTCACCCTCTTTACCCCCTCTTTATTGTCAGACTTGCTGCCCACATTTATTACATCACCTGTATTTTTCTACTGTGTGTAGCCAGTCTTAAATGTCTGCAAACACTAAATAACAAGCTTTACTTTTCCTCATTCCATATAGAAATGCAATATGTAGGGCTTTGAATTACCATGAAAATCTTCCATAATAGGCAGGGGTATTGTCATATAATTGTACATTTGATCCCACAACAGTCTTAAAGAAAAAAAATGAACTTTAATCTAAAATGGAGGACTGGGTGCCAAGGAGAAGTGAATAGTTTAAAAATGAGTCCTTATTTTGCCCAGATGCCCAATTAATCGACTAGAAGATGCTGTGCAGTTCAGTTTCCTAGACCTGCTTTCTAATGCATCTCCAGGATTAGGTGTTGGCAACCTGTAAGTCTTTGTAGAATTCATGCAAAGCAGGGTGAGTAATATTAATACTATCTACTCAAATCCTCATTGCACTCTTGTTTAGATGACATATATGAGGCTATTTAACCAAAATAAGTGGATATTAAGATTTACAGTTGTATTCAAAATTATTCAACCCCCACTGAAATTGATTTTTTTGGTCAGTTTGACATTTTGATCATTCAGTCATCCTGCTTACAATTAAATCAAAGAGGCACGTGTAGGTCAGACAAATATAACATAACATTTATAATGAAATAACCACAAATGTCTTTTCTGTGCTCACATCATTATTATTCAACCCCCAAGTGACATTCAATCTTAGTACTTAGTACAACATCCTTTTACAGTTATAACAGCTTTTAAACGTGAAGCATAGCTTGACACAAGTGTCTTGCAGCGATCTACGGTTATCTTCGCCCATTCGTCATGGGCAAAAGCCTCCAGTTCAGTCACATTCTTAGGCTTGCGCACTGCAACTGCTTTCTTTAAGTCCCACCAGAGGTTCTCAATCGGATTTAAGTCTGGTGACTGCGATGGCCACTCCAAAATGTTCCAGCCTTTAATCTGCAACCATGCTCTAGTGGACTTGGAGGTATGCTTGGGATCATTGTCCTGTTGAAAGGTCCAACGTCTCCCAAGCCTCAGGTTTGTGATGGACTGCATCACATTGTCATCCAATATCTCCTGGTACTGAAGAGAATTCATGGTACCTTGCACACGCTGAAGCTTCCCTGTACCTGCAGAAGCAAAACAGCCCCAAAGCATGATTTACCCCCCGTCATGCTTCACAGTAGGCAAGGTGTTCTTTTCATCATAGGCCTTGTTCTTCCTCCTCCAAACATAGCGTTGATCCATGGGCCCAAACAGTTCTAATTTTGTTTTATCAGTCCACAGAACACAATCCCAAAACTTCTGTGGTTTGTCCACATGACTTTTGGCATACTGCAGTCGACTCTTCTTATTCTTTGGAGACAGCAAGGGGGTGAGAGTTCTGGCATGGAGGCCTTCATCACGCAGTGTTCGCCGTATTGTCTGAGCAGAAGCTTCAGTACCCACATCTGACAAATCTTTTCTCAGTTCCTCAGCAGTCACACGGGGACTTTTCTCCACTCTACGCTTCAGGCAGCGCACAGCAGTCGAAGTCAGCATCTTCTTTCTGCCACAACCAGGTAGCGTTTCAACAGTGCCCTTTGGCTTGAATTTGCGAATGATGCTTCCTATGGTGTCTCTTGGTATGTTTAACATCATGGCAATCTTCTTATAGCCATTGCCCTTCCTGTGAAGAGTAATCACCTCTTCTCTTGTCTTCCTGGACCATTCTCTTGACTTCACCATGTTTGTAACCACACCAGTAAATGTCTAGAAGGAGCTGAGTATCACAGTCATTTTAAAGCTGCCTAATTGGTGCTTATTAGGCTTTATTGCTGCTCCCTGACATCCACAGGTGTTTTCAATACCTGATTGAAAACACTTCAATGAACCTCTGTTCTTCAGAGTGGTAGTCTTTAAGGGGGTTGAATAATTGTGTAAATAAAGAATTCACAAAATAAACAATTACTACTGTATTACAAAACCAATTGATGTCATTTTAGTTGCACATGGTTCTTGTAGGATTGCATTCTGAATACAATTACAAATGTACACTAAATTCCCTAAAACCCTTTACAGCATTGGGGGGTTGAATATTTTTGAACAAAACTGTAGTTTCTATTTGCAGAAATGTTTCAATATGTTGGAATATGTCCATGAGTAATATGTGCTTTGCAATTCTTTTTGCAAGTAATTTTCATAATCATAATGCATCAGGACACGTCCTTAAAAGTAGAAAGTAAAAAATGTGTATATGGCTTTAAATATGTGCAATGAAGATAGTGGTTGCTTGGAAACTTGGCTTTAACATTTTGTGTGTGCACATTTACCAATTAACTTGATAACAGTCTTAAACATCAGTCCACCAAGTGCTTCAAAATCATCTCAGCTGTAAATCTGTCCAAAAATCTTATCAGGTGCAGACAGTGCAGTTTGGGGCAAAAAAATGAAGATTGAATATACTGGCACCAATGGACATAAAAATCACATCCTTATATGTAGCCAGGCAAGCCAGCTGGATCATCAATTTAAACATGTAAATGAATGAACTTGCCATGTAAAGATTATATTTTAATGCTACTATGACTTTACCTGAGTGGTGCCAACATATTCCACAGCTTTGCACAAAGCCGCTGGCTTATGACAATACAAATATGAAAATAAATTCTACATTAATCTGATAACCAAAATTTTACTTTTCAGCACAAAATGAACACAAATACGCATTTTTTAAACTGTGTATAATAATAACAACCATAGAGTAGCATAGTTTTGCCCTATTACCAAAATATTCCCCATTAACTCCAGTAGATGTATTATTTTACCTCCTGTTTTGTGTTAGATCCATGCAAGTTATTATTTACCTTATGTAGTACTAATGTGTTCATACTAGTGCATTTCAATACCTAGCTGACATGTGGCAAAGTACAATGAAAATTCTATTAGCCAATGGCACCATCCTTATGATCTTCCATGCACTAAAGTTATTGGCCCAGATTCTCAAAGGGCTTACGACGGCGCAGCGCCATGTACGCCATCGTAAGTCCTAATCTTAGAATCAGTTACGCATAGATATCCATTAGATCCGACAGGCGTAAGTCTCTTACGCCGTCGGATCTTAAATGCAATTATTTTTTTGTCCGCTAGGTGGCGTTTCCGTTGTTTTCCCCGTCGAGTATGCAAATTAGCTAGATACGCGAATTCCCGAACGTACGCGCGGCCGACGCAGTAAAGTTACAACGTTTACGTTAGGCTTGTCCCGACGTAAAGTTGCCCCTTATTTAAATGCTACACGCCCCCTACCCGCCGAATTTGAATTCCGCCGGGTGATTTACGTTACGCCGCCGCAACTTTACACGCAAGTGCTTTGTGAATAAAGCACTTGCCTGAAAAACCTGCGGCGGCGTAACGTAAATCAGATACGTTACGCCCGCCCAGTTTTACACCGATCTACGAGAATCTGAGCCATTATGTGCAGCATTTTCAGTACCTTGATCAGCATGTTCTATGATTGCATATAAAAGAACAGCACTGCAGTGATAATAAGTCTCTATGTTAAACCAAGTTTTTTGTAAAGTCTGGTTGGGACAGCCTCTAAATAAGGCTTCATTGACTGATGACGGATAGTTTGAATATTCAAGGTATCTGTTTATCTTGTGCATCACCTATTTATACAAACATATACCCTAAATGTATGCTCTAATTTTACACCCAAGAAACCTCTAGCTCTGCCAACCCCTTAGTAGGTTAAAGTGGAGGTCCGGCTATTTTGAAATTTTTTTTAAAAGTCAGCAGCTACAAATACTGCGATGTTGGCACCCGAAGCCGATCTATCGCTCGGCTCTTGGGTGCTGCTGCCGCCTTGCAGCTTCACTTCCTGGTTCCCTACTGCGCATGGACGACTCGCGCTGTGCGACCCGAATGGTTCCTGCTGTCTTCTTGGACCTGTGTGTCTCCCAGAAGACAACTGGGGGGGAGTGGCGTAGATACCCGCAGATAATGCGGCTATTTATGCCCAGAAGTTGGAGAAAATACCTGTATTAAACAGGTATCTGCTCCCCCCTCCACCCTGAAAGGTACCAAATGTGACATCGGGGGGGGGGGGGGGTTCCGAAAAGTGCTAGTTCCATTTTTGAGTGGAACTCTGCTTTAACTAAAGTCAAAAGTATTTGTATACTAAGAAGCAGATTTTCCAGATGATGAGAACTGAATGACATTAAACCATATGTCCAAATAATTATCTTTAAATGTTAAAAAAAACGGTGGGCCAGATTCTCAGAGCAAGTATGCCGGCGTATCTACTGATACACCGGCGTACTTTCAAATTTGCCGCGCCGTATCTTTAGTTTGAATCCTCAAACCAAGATACGACGGCTTCTGGCTTCGATCCGACAGGCGTACGGCTTCGTACGCCTTCGAATCGTAGGTGCAATACTTTGGTGCCCGCTGGGTGGAGTACACGTAATTTTCCGCGTCGGGTATGCAAATTAGCTTTTTCTGTCGATCCACGAAGGTACGCGCGGCCGTTGCATTCTCTTACGTCGTCGCTAGTCGGATTTTCCCGGCGTATAGTGAAAGCTGCTGTTTAGTGGCGTATAGATAGACTTGCCATGTTAAAGTATGGCCGTCGTTCCCGCGTCGAATTTAAAACATTTTTTTTTTTCGCGTAAGTCGTCCGTGAATAGGAAAGGACGTAACTCACGTCGAAGTTCAAAAAATGACGTCGGTGCGACGTCATTTCGCGCAAAGCACGGTGGGAAATTTCAAAACGGAGCATGCGCAGTTCAATCGGCGCGGGGACACGCTTCATTTAAATAAATCACGCCCCCTACCCGCCCAATTTGAAATACGCGCCGAGAAATACACTACGCCGCCGTAACTTACAGCGCAAAATCTTCCTGGATTTGAAATTCCGCCAGGTAAGATACAGCGGCGTAGTGTATCTCTGATACGCTGCGCCCGGGCAATTCTCTGTGAATCTGGCCCGGTATATCTATTTGCATCTAAACTTGAGGTTTATTCTAATAATTAATTACAAACGAAGACCATAAAACTGAGTGGAACCAATTATTTTAGCTACCACAAATATACACATAAAATATATGTAAAGATTTTAACCTCTATTTGTTCTGGAAACTGTTGTTACCAAAACAGAAAATGAGGGGACTTACCACCATAGAAAGTGTGACAGTAAATCAGTGGGTAAATGTTGGGATGATAGTTGTCTAAGGCCCGTACACACGAGAGGATATCCGCTGGAAACGGTCCGCTGGACCGTTTCCAGCGGATAAATCCACTGGCGGATTTGGATCTGATGGCTGTACTCACCATCAGATCGAAACCCGCGCGGAATCCATCCGCGATGACGTGTTGTGCCGTCGCCGCGACGATGACGCGGCGACGTGCGCGACGCTGCAAGGTAAAGACTTCCACGCCTGCGTCGAATCATTACGACGCATGCGAGGGAGGGGAGCGGACGGATTGATCCGGTGAGTCTGTACAGACCACCGGATCAATCCGCTGGACAGGATTCAAGCAGATAGATTTCTTAGCATGCTAAGAAATTTTTATCTGCTTGAAACCCGTCGGCTGGATTTTTTTCCGCTGATAAATGTCCATTCGGACGTACACACGACCGGATCTATCCGCTGGAACTGATCTGCTGATAAATCCCAGCTGATAGATCCGGTCGTGTGTACGGGGCCTAAGATAAAATTCAAATCTCCTCAATGACAGACTCCAAAAATAAAACCCAATATGGGTTTTAACCCTTCCTTGCACTATCCAAAACAAAAAAATGCCTTTACATGCACTTTAACTGCCAACATTGGTTCATAACTCATATACATTTTTGGATCCTCCTTAACATTATGGAACCAATTTGGAATTCCGAATGGTCATGAAACAATGTACTTTTGGAAAGGTTAATTCCCTTTTGGTTCCAAGTCCAAATCTTGGACCTGATGCAAACTTCTGTTGCATAAAGCTCAACATTTAAAACATTGATAAATGAAGTCTCTCTATAGTTAATAAATGAAGTATCTCTTTCATTGTCCTTTGTCAGCAACATTCATTTTAATGGAAAGTAAGTTTACAGGGTTACATGATTGAACTACTCAGCCAAGTCAGTGTTGGCAAATGAGGGGCTAAATTATTGATGTTACACACTAATGAATTCTGATGAGAAATAAAACACAGACATTACGTTTCAAGTGGTCCATAATTATTTTTGTACTTTAAAAGCAATTCTGTTCTTTTATTTTAAAATCAGTTTGGTTGAGTCAAATAAAAAAAAGTTATTGATTATTGCTGAAGTCATTAGATAGTGAGAAAATGCTCTGAATTTGATGTGTAGTTAAAAGGTGCCATTTACTCCAACTGTCATTGCTGCAGTATAAACAATGAAAATGTTGAATCTATTTAACAATGTTTTAATGGAACTTTTAATGTTTCTCCTAGAGATGGCACAATCCGAGTTCTGTGTAAATTTATAAGGCTAGTTTTGGATAGTGTAGACATATTTCATGGATTACCGAAACTCAAATGTATGGTTCAAATGTAACTGGATGAAAGTTCTTGTTGCCACACATTTTGTAACATTATGTCCATGAGGCATATAGACTGGCATGCTCATAAAGCTTAGAGAGAGGGTCAGCTCTTAGAGAGAGGGTCAGCGCTTAGAGAGAGGGTCAGAGCGTAGAGAGAGGGTCAGAGCGTAGAGAGAGGGTCAGAGCGTAGAGAGAGAGTCAGAGCGTAGAGAGAGGGTCAGAGCGTAGAGAGAGGGTCAGAGCGTAGAGAGAGGGTCAGAGCGTAGAGAGAGTCAGAGCGTAGAGAGAGGGCCAGAGCGTAAAGAGAGGGTCAGAGCTTAGAGAGAGGGTCAGAGCTTATAGAGAGGGTCAGAGCTTAGAGAGAGGGTCAGAGCTTATAGAGAGGGTCAGCGCTTAAAGAGAGGGTCAGCGCTTAGAGAGAGGGTCAGCGCTTAGAGAGAGGGTCAGAGCTTAGAGAGAGGGTCAGAGCATAAAGAGAGGGTCAGAGCATAGAGAGAGGGTCAGAGTTTAGAGAGAGGGTCAGAGCTTAGAGAGAGGGTCAGAGCGTAGAGAGAGGATCAGAGCTTAGAGAGAGGATCATAAGTGAAAATATGGAGACATTCCCCCGCCCCCCTCCCCAAAAACACTACCATAGTCTAGCAGACAGAGTAAAACTGCACAACTTTATTATGCTGTAAAATTCCAAATTACCCTGTCACAGAGTTCATGAGTGTATCTTCCATACCCTAAAAAGTAAATATATTCAACCATAAGAGCAAAACTTTCTGATAGGGAAAGCTGTAAGTTTCAAGCCAGGTTTTTAGCACTGTGTTGGTGTTTTGTTAAAGTGATTGTAAAGTCTTGTTTTCTTTCTATTAATATAACAAACATTTTATACTTACCTGCTGTGTAGTGGTTTTGCACAGAGCAGCCCAGATCCTCCTCTTCTCCAGTCCCTCTTCTGTGTTCCTGGCTCCTACCTCCTGTTGAGTGCCCCCACAGCAAGCAGCTTGCTATAGGGGTACCCGAGCCAAGCTGCTGCTCCATGTATGCATTCAGACACTGAGCCGTGGCTCGGCCCTGCTCCCTCTCTCTCCTGATTGGCTAACTGAGTTTAGTTAACAGCAACATGAGCCACTGCTATGTCTCAGCCAATCAGGAGGGAGAGTCCCGGACAGATCGCTGTATAGAGATGTGGCTCAGGTAAGTATTAGAGCAACTGCTGCACACAAAAGTTTTTTTTTATCTTACTGCATAGATTGTATTAAGATAAAAAAAAAACTACTGCCTTTACAACCACTTTAAAGTTGTATATCCAAAGCCCAAACTTTTCCTTTTAGCTTTGAACAGTGAACAGACACACAACAGGAAGAAAATCCCCTTTGCAGAGTTATCACCTGAACAGGAATCCCCAATGTTGAATTTTCCCTAATTTCCTGTTCCAAAGTCAGCTGTTAAACTTTGGATTTGCCAAACCAAAATTTCTAGCTCATTGACAATGATCATCAGGACACATCAATAGAGTGAATATCTTCAGTGGGGTCAAAGGCATTCTTCACAGGGGTTCTAACTCTTACCTACTAATATATATTAAAAAAACACATAGCTTTAAATATACTTCAGCTGTTACTTTTGATCAAAGTGAACAGATAAATAGTCAAAGGGGCTTTTACTTGTTCTCCCTGTTGATATCAGGTGTGGGGAGTGGTGTGAAAGAGACACGATTTTTTTAAAAACTATCAAAAAAAATTAAAAATTAGGGCTGACCAGATCCATTTTTTGCATTCACCAATTTGTCCATCCACTAATAATAGTATTTTCTTTGCGCTAGGTGCATTCAATATTTTTACCCTTGTTCAACATGTGTCACACTTTGCATGGTACTTCCATTAGCCTGTCCCAACCATGAAAGAATTATATGGTTGTATTTGTCCCTCAGACCGTAGATTCCCAGGCCTTTCCTGCTTTGTGCCATGGACTTTGGATTTCTTATGCCTAAAGCTGCCTTAGAGTCTGTGGGGTAGATTCAGATAGAAGATACGATGGCGTATCTCCAGATACGTCGTCGTATCTCTGAGTCCGGCCGGTCGTATCTATGTGCCTGATTCATAGAATCAGTTACGCATAGATTTCCCTAAGATCCGACCGACGTAAGTGTTTTACACCGTCGTATCTCAGGGTGCATATTTACGCTGGTCGCTAGGTGGCGCTTCCATAGATTTACGTGAGAAAAATGCAAATGAGCTAGATACGCCGATTCAGAAACGTACGTCCGGCCGGCGCATTTTTTTACGTCGTTTACGTTAGGCTTTTTTCGGTGTATAGTTACCCCTGCTATATGAGGCGTAGCTAATGTTAAGTATGGCCGTCGTTCCCGCGCCGAGTTTTGAAATTTTTACGTCGTTTGCGTAAGTCGTTCGTGAATACGGCTGTACGTCATTTACGTTCACGTCGAATCCAATACGTCCTTGCGGCGTAATTTGGAGCAATGCACACTGGGATATTTTACGGACGACGCATGCCGTAAAATTAAAATAAAATAAAAAATAAAAAAATGTAATTAAATAAAACACGCCCCCAACATCCCCATTTGAATTAGGCGGGCTAAGGGCGCAAGTTCTTTCTGAATACAGAACTTTCGCCCAAAGTTACAGCGGCGTAACGTATCGGAGATACGTTACGCCCGCAGAAAGATGCGCGCATCTTTCTGAATCTACCCATGTGCATGTATTTTTCAGAAAAGTCATTGGTGAATGAAGGGCTAATGTACCTGCAGGAACATGGTAAATATAGGCTTGTAAAACCATATCTAGTTATTCCCTCCACCCTTTCAATGATTACTTTCTGTTAAAGTGGTTGTAAACCCACTTTTGCAAGTTACACCTACAGGTAAGCCTAGATTAAGGCTTACCTGTAGGTGTTAGCAATATCTCCTAAAGCTACACGGTTTAGGAGATATTCGCCGAATAACAGGACCGCTGTCTACAGCGCATGGGCCGTAGACAACGGCGCGCAGGCGCACTAACAATAGCCGTCCTAAGCTATAAAGATGTTGCTGGCGCAAGTGAGAATGTATTATATTATGTTATTATAATGGGTGTGCCGCAATCAGGTAAGCGAAAAGGGTCAAGGCACCATTTGGTGTCTGGTCCTTTAAAAATATATATGTGGTGAGTGAATTGCGCTCCCCTACTTTTTTCTTTATTTATCACCACCTATTGCTAGGTACTGATTAGATTATTAATAATCAATATATAACACCTCTATTTAAATACACAAATGTGTTAATATTCTTCTCATGGGTAATATAAGTGCGTTCCACAAAAGCATAGACCTATATACAACTTGCGTGAATCTGTCTATACAATTATAACATAGTGCTCATAAAGTGCTTTTAGTGCCATTATTCAATACTTTAAAAGTGACTGCCCATCCTAGGCAAACAAGTTTGCGCGAAAACCCCCAAAAAATATATATGTAACAATGTTATAGAACATGGGTGCTCAACCTGTGGCTCTCCAGCTGTTGCGGAACTACAATTCCCATGAGGCATTGCAAGCCGCTGACAGGTACAAGCATGTCTCCCAAAGGCTGAGGCATTATGGGAATTGTAGTTTTGCAACAGCTGGAGAGCCACAGGTTGAGCACCCATGTTATAGAACAATATATGTAAAGAATAGCATAAATGTTTAATAATTTGGTAAAGGAGTACAAAATAAATGTTCTGTTCATTAAAGTCCCAATGTGCTGGTTAAATATTCATTTAAAGTGCTTCTCCCGTGGAGTTATATGATGCAACAATAATAACACCACTTTCTGTGATAATGACGCCACTCTCTGTGATATGACACCACTTTCTGTGATAATGACACCACGTTCTGTGATATTCCCGTCACCGCTAGAAATGGCCACTCACCAGATCTTAATCAATCAAAATGCCTTTGGTTCATTCCCAGGATAACCACTCCTTTTACACGTCTGTTCACCAATCGCCAGGTGCCTTGAATGTGCCAATGGGGTCTCTATCTCTCCTACAATGGCTCATAAAAAAGAGGAGTGCCCCTCATGGTGTAGTACGTAAAAAATGTATTGACTATTTAAAAACAAATAGATATTGCACTCACATTCACATGTGCCCGTATGCCGGCACCAAGCTTCTCCAACTATGTGTGAGATCTGGTGCGATCAGTGCACAGTTCTGTATCTGCTGATACCCACAGAACTGCGCACTGATCGTGAGATAGGCGCTGGGGGAACCTGAGAGGAGCAACTTTTACCTTCCATCTTGGATTGGCTTTGCACACATGGTTGGAGAAGCTTGGTTCCCGGCATACGGGCACATTTGAATGTGAGTGCAATATCTATAATAGCCGTCCTAAACACGGCAATGCTGTGCTTGACGGCTCCTGCACGCATGCGTGGGAATGACGTCATCGCCGTTTCGGCCAATCACAGCGCCGGAGCAGCGATTACAGGAAGAAGATCGCTGGAGACATGGCGGTGGTGGTGGAGGGCACGGAGGAGAACTTCTGGGGCTTCGTTCTCAGGTAAGTCGATCATAATGAGCTAGTATGCTGTGCATACTAGCTCATTATGACTTTATCTTGCAGGGTATTTAAAAAAAAATAACAAGGGTTTACTTCCTCTTTAGACACAATTACTTTCCATCTTGTTTCTGGTGAACCTTAAACTCCTTGCTCCTCCCATGAACTTCCTATGAACTTCCTTTTCAAGCCATGCTTTGCACCTCCTGTTTGCTAGATTATTATGCTCTTCTTTAGCCAATATCATACTCTTTTTGCTCCTGCTGCCATCTGCATGTTCATTGCCATTCATTACCATCCTTTGACTTGTTCCTTGACTATGCTTCTGCTTGATCCCCACCTGCAACCACTTACTGAACTTTGGCTTATTTACCGACTACGCTTATGCTTGATACCAACCTGTTACATCTGCTACTGCACCTCGACTTGCTTGGCTTCTGATGAGGAGATCCTGAGGGCTGCGATCCGGCACTGGCATGCACTATCAGGAGCTCTGGTGAAGACTGGTTAGTGCTTAGACCCCAGGCCTTAGGTGAGCCCATGTCACCCCCCAGAGGAACCAGTTAATGTATTTTTCTTACCCCTGATCATGACACCACCCAGGTTCTTTTATTTCTATATTTGATTTGTAAGGGAAAAGCTATTAAACTTTTCCTTTAAGGGAAACACTTTGAGGGCGTTTATATATTATATATATATATATATATATATATATATATATATATATATATATATACACACACACATGTATGTATGTATGTATATATGTTTTTACAGGAAGATTATGTTCTTTATAAATTTTGTGATATCATGATGAGATATGGGCTCAGCATTACAGGACTTGGTTTTTCCTGTCTCTTGGAAACTGTCGGCAGGTGATAATTAAATCATTATTTTGTTTTGTAAAGAGCCTAAGCAGACATTGGGGAAACATCCAGCCAGGGGTCCTGGAAATGCTCATGTCGGAACTGGTTATGCTAAGATCAAAAACGTAGGATAGACAGAGAGGCACCGAAGAGAGTCTCATGTGAGAAGCATGATGGCCAACTAGGCTTCAGATAAAGCCAGTCGGAATTTGATGCCACTTCTGAACCAATGAAAACAATCCATGTGTGGGGTTGGTGGGAATAGGTAGAGATGGGACATAAAAACCAATACTCTTATGGTATCTAGTTCTCTTATGCCGATGGAAAAAGTCAGACTAACTTTTTCCATCGGAAATTCTGACCGTGTGTATGCACCATAGGAGTAATTCCATTGGAGTTTACATAGAGAACATGTCTTCTTTTCCTTCGATGGAATTCTGTCAGGATTCCGATGTGAAATTTGTACAGGGTATAAGCCTCACGGTCTGGACAAAGCATGGTCATGTAAGGATGTCTGTGTAATGTATCATTTTATTTCTCTTTTTCTTTTCTATAAATGTTTTCTATCTTAGGATTCGCCTTAATATATTGATAGCATGTATATGTCCATTGTAAGAAACTGATTTTGGCCTTAATTATTTTTGTAGACTGGTCACACTGTATTTGTAACATCACTAAGATATATTTGGTAATTTCTAATTACTCTAATGTTTCTTTTCTGTATAAATAAATTAGATTGTTTATCTTTTCGCACCGTTATCATTTGTTTTTAATTATAGCTGCAGATGCATGAGTTGATTCTTATATAGACAAAAGGTTTTAGTCACTTATTTTATGTATCATTAATCATTTAAGTGAGGTACAATGGTTGCCAACATAACCTTTTGGTATGTTAAATATACCAATCAAAAAGGGTCTTGTTATAGCTGTTAAAATAAACACAAAAATACCTGTTGATCCTGCCAAAATTCCAGTACTGGAGTACAAGGAGCACATGCAAGGGCAATGCATGCAAAACCAAACTAGAGATATTCTCTGCTCAATTTACTGACCAGCCTGCAACCAACCAAATTATCCTGTCTAACAGTATGCATTAAAAACTTCCATACCAGGCACTTACACAGCTTCCTGCCCAAGCCAATTTTCAGCTTTCAGCACTGTCGCACTTTGAATGGCAATTGCGTGGTCATGCTACACTGTACCCAAACAATTTTTTATCATTTTGTTCCCACAAATAGAGCTTTCTTTTGGTGGTATTTGATCACCTCTGCGATTTTTATTTTTTGCGCAACTAAACAAAGACCCAACATTTTGAAAAAAATAACGTTTTTATTTTTTTCTGTTAATTTTTTTTGTAAATAAGTAAGTCTTCTTCGATTACGGGCACTGATGGGCACCGATGAGGTGGCACTGATGGGCACCAATGAGGCGGCACTGATGGACACTGATAGGCGGCACTGATAGGTGGCGCTGGTATGCGGCATTGATGGGCACTCATAGACGGCACTGATGGGCACTCATAGGCAGCACTGATGGGCACTCATAGGCGACACTGATGGGTAACTCATGGGCGACACTTATGGGTGGTACTGATGGGTACTTATGGGTGGCACAGATGGGCACTGATAGGAGGGCACTGGGTATGGATGGGCACTGAGAGGTGGCACTGATGGACACTGAGGGGTGGCACTGATGAACACTGAGGGGTGGCACTGATGGCATTGCTGGGCATCACTTTTTTAATCCCATATTATGGCCGGTCAGTGCCCATGTTGCCAGTCAGTGCCCATTTGTGGGCACTGATTGGCATCTATTCTCATTTTTATTGCCACCTTCCCTGGTGGTCCAGTGTGGGCTTCCCTGGTGGTCCAGTGTGGGCATCTGAGGGGGGGCTGCGCTGATAAACAATTAGCGCGAACCCCCCTGTCAGGAGAGCCGCCGATCGGCTCTCCTCTACTCGCGTCTGTCAGACGCGAGTGAGGAAGAGCTGATCAACGGCTCTTCCTGTTTACATTGTGAACAGTCGTGATTGGACAAGGCTGATCATGTGGTAAAGAGCCTCCGCTGGAGGCTTTTTACCGATATCGGAGATGCAGGGTGTCAGACTGACACCCCACATCACCGATCGCCACGCTGCGCGCCCCCTCGGGCGAGCGCTGGCATGTAATCCTGCAGGACGTCAATAGACGTCCAGTCAGGATTACAGAACCACTTCCCGGAGGTCAATTTACTTTTGACCGGGCGGGAAGTGGTTAACCACATGCCAACCGCCCCATAGAAGGTTTACTGCTACAAGGTGGCCACGCTGCGCAGGATCTTGTATTTATAGGTTATCCTGCACTTTCGGGTATCAGGATTCAGGTACGAATGCGTGTCAATGGCAGCACGCTCGCGCTGTGATTTTACACAGCGGGTCCTGCGGACCCAAAGTCCACTGGCACCCGCTGATCGTTCTGTATACAGGCTGAATAGCAGTCTGCCTATGTAAACAAGTATATCAGTATAGAAGGCATAGATCCTGTGGTTCTGTAAAGCAGGAACACTGATCCATGCCTTTCACTAGTAAAAGCACCTCCCCCACTACACTGAAACATTAGTTAGGCACACATTTAACGCTTTCATGGCCCCTGATGTTAACCCCTTCCCTGGCAGTGTCATTAGTACAGTGACGGCGCATATTTTTAGCACTGATCATTATATTAGTGTCACTGGTTCCCAAAAAAGTGTCAGTGTCAGTTAGGTGTCCGATTTGTCTGCCACAATATCGCAGTCCCACTATAAGCTGCTGATCACCGCCATTACTAGTAAGTAAAAAAATTTAAATATCCTATCGTTTGTAGACGCTATAACTTTTGCGCAAACCAATGAATATACGCTTATTGGGATTTATTTTACCAAAATTATGTAGCAACATTTTTTTTTTTTTAAATATGCATGTATTTGCAAATGTGTGCAGACTAAACCTGTTTTTAACACATACTGTTAGACAAGATAATTTGGTTGGTTGCAGACTGGTCAGTAAGTTGAGCAGGGAATTTCTCAGTGACTTAGGGCCAGATTCACGTAGAATCGCGGCGGCGTAGCGTATCGTAGATACGTTACACCGCCGCAAGTTTTCATTGCAAGTGCCTGATTCACAAAGCACTTGCAATGAAAACTACGCCGGCGGCCTCCGGCGCAAGGCGGGCCAATTCAAATGGGCGTGTGCCATTTAAATTAGGCGCGCTCCCGCACCGGACCTACTGCGCATGCTCTGTTTCGCAATTCCCGTTGTGCTTTGTGCGCCGTGACGTCATTTTTTCGAACAGCGACGCGCGTAGCGTACTTCCGTATTCCCGGACGTGTTACGGGAACGACGGCCATACTTTAGACAGCAATACGATTGCTGACTAAAGTTAGGGCACCCAAAACGACGACTAAATTTGCGACGGGAAACTAGACTAGCGGCGACTTAGCGAACACGAAAATCCGTCGTGGAACGCCGTAACTCCTAATTTGCATACCCGGCGCTGGTTTACGACGCAAACTCCCCCCAGCGGCGGCCGCGGTACTGCATCCTAAGATTCGACAGTGTAAAACAATTACACCTGTCGGATCTTATGGATATCTATGCGTAACTGATTCTATGAATCAGTCGCATAGATAGAAACACAGATACGACGGTGTATCAGGAGATACGCCGTCGTATCCCCTTTGTGAATCTGGCGCTTACAGAACACCTCCCATCCATGCTATGTAGAAGTGTAGGTGAGGTGTTCTGTATATTTAACACACTTTTTTTCTCAAGAAAAAAAAAAAGGAAAACACCATGAAAAAAAAAAAAACGAATAAAGGACATCACATCTAATGCCGCGTACACACGATCAGAATTTCCGATGAAAAAAATCTGATCGTGTGTGAACCCCATCGGACTTTTTTCAGTCAGTGTTTAGAAATACAATGTTTTATTCTTTTCCGATGGAAAAAAAATCCTATCGGAAATTCTATCGGAGAAAAAAACATGCATACTCAGAATCAAGTCGACGCATGCTCGGAAGCATTGAACTTAATTTTTCTCAGCTCGTCATAGTGTTTTACGTCACCGCATCACCATTGGATTTTAGGCCATCCGAACTTCCACTCGTGTGTAAAGGGCATAAGTTGCAATATATTGAATTTTGGTTCTTGGGTTTAGATACACTTTAATCTTAGCAGTCATTTTTTTTTCTTAGTTTGTAGAGGAATTCTAATTGAAGACATCTTTCTTGATAAAGCACTTTAATGCCATCTGGAAGTAACATATTAAGCAGTGGTCTCTGCAGCATTCTATTCTTTCATGCATCATTCTAGTGTTCAGGTACATATCTTTGTATAATACTGATCTATATCAAATGAATACTAAAGCACATATCTTGCTTAACATTCAGTTCACATTAAAACATTATAATGGAAAAAAGTTGTAAAGTTATATGTCTTGCTAAAGGACCCACTATATTTTAAACAAACAGTCCTGGAATCAGACAACAGGTAATTACAATAATACATATTTCTATCTGAAGGACTGCATGGATTTCAGAAGCTATACGACTGAGTGGTTTATTTCTGTGCTCGAATTCTGAGCTGGAAATTTATTTTGGTAATTTGCTGATGTCGGTTTTATAGTTTATGTACAGAGCCCACCTTGATTCCTGTCCTTTCTGTCAATCACTGAACTACGCTAAAACACAAGCTTCCAAGCTATTAGAAAGAAATGGCACATGGCATATGAAATGGCAAATCAGTATTAAGTACACTATGTAATGCTGTCTATGATTATTATTATTAATCTGTATTATGTGGATATCACAGATCAAAGACGCTATAGTACGAAGCACTTAACGGGAAACCTGATGTTATGTAAATTGTAACTTTACAGTCAATTTTGTCTTGAAATTTAAAGTGAAAGTTAATGGAAACTTTAAAGGCCCATTAAGACTACTGTATTACAACCGTCGATGTATTTGTGGAAGGTATGGTATTTAGCTGGGCCATCCATTGAGATTGGTGCCCAATGCACTACTGTATACTGTAATAGATAACTCACCTATATGGCAGCACAGGGCATGTGTTGTGGTGCGCTGGATTCACAAAAAATGGTCATGTGTATTTTTTGTTGCGCTATGGTGCGTTGCCTTAAGGGTTAGTTCACAACATAGAAGCGCTCTTCGGAAGCGCTCCAGATGCTTTTCTGAATGTGCGTTTTTGATGTTCCAGTCAATTCTTTATGTTTTTACTGCGTTTTTGATGCAGTCCAATGCATTTCCCCCCATCAGGCCGTTTTCATCAGACTTTACGTTACACATGAGCCGTATGTTAAAAACTGTGCCAAAATCCAAGTATACCACGTCCACAGACACCCCTCTGTCCA
This sequence comes from Rana temporaria, assembly GCF_905171775.1. Classification (NCBI taxonomy): domain Eukaryota; kingdom Metazoa; phylum Chordata; class Amphibia; order Anura; family Ranidae; genus Rana; species Rana temporaria. The sequence goes on from NC_053493.1 coordinate 311,819,752, forward strand.
AGGGTTTATTTACCTCCTCATAAAAAGAAATCAGATTTTCTGGCATCTTCTGTCTTTCATGAATCCATGCTGTCTGTTGCTTAACCACTTTTCGCCTGGCCTATAGAAGAATGACGGTCGGGGGTTGGTTCTGTTATCCTGACTGGACATCATATGACATCTTTCAGGATAACAGCCGGCGAGCGCCTGTTGGGGTGCGCAGTGCGGCGCTTGGTGGTGTGGCGTGTCAGTCTGACACACTGCAACACCAATCTCGGTAAAGAGCCTCTGACAGAGGCTATTTACCATGTGATCAGCCATGCCCAATCACGGCTGATCACAGTGTAAACAGGAAAAGCCATCACTCACGTCTGACAGACACAAGTAGAGGAGAGCCAATCGGCTGCTCTCCTGTCAGGGGGTTTGCACTGATTGAATATCAGGACTACCAGGGATTGCCACCACTAATGACCACCAGGTATGCCACCCGATGCCAACAGGGATGCCAATCTTTGCCAAAATCAATGCCAATCAGTGCCCACAAATGGTGCCGGTGAGTGTCCATCATTAATGCCTGCCAGTGCCTCCTTATCAATGATGCCCATCAGTGCCATCTATCAGTGATTCCCATCAGTGCCATCTATCAGTGTCCATGACTGCCACCTATCAGTGTCCATCTGTGCCCACCTATCTGTGCCCATCAGTGCCACCCATCAGTGCCACCAATAAGTACCCATCAGCGCAGCCTTTCAGTGCACGTCAGTGCCACCTATAAGTGCCCATCAGTGCAGCCTATCAATGCCTGTCAGTGCTGCATACCAGTGCCACCTATTAGTGCTGCATATTAGTGCCCATCATTGCCACCTCATTGGTGCCACCTCATCAGTGCTGCCGCATCAGTGCCCATCAGTGAAGGAGAAAACTTACTTATTTACAATATTTTATAAAACAGAAACAAAGGAAAACTTTTTTTTTCAAAATGTTCTGTATTTTTTTATTTGTTGTGCAAAAAATAAAAACCCCAGCAGTGATCAAATACCTCTAAAAGAAAGCTCTATTTATGGGAACACAATGATAAAAAAAATGTTTGGGTACAGTGTAGCATGTCCACACAATTGTCATTTAAAATGCAATAGCGCTAAAAGCTGAAAATTGGCCTGGGCAGGAAGGGGAGAAAGTATCTGATATTGAAATGGTTAAAATATTTGTTTCCAGCAAGAACTCATCTATGAGGTCTTTTATTAATCTATCCAGTATCTGGATCTATAGGTCTATAGTTAGTTGGTAAAGACTTTGAGCCCTTTTTAAATATACAGTAGGCACATTGGCCTTACGCTAATACAGTGGTACTATTCCATTAATTAAAGAGTCCCTAAAAATTAGAAACAATGGCTTTGAAATGACAGAGCTCAATTCTTTTAGGATCCGTGGGTAAAATCCCTTGGTGGCTCTTGGCGCTTGAGCTGATGGGATCCCTCTAGAACTTCTCCTGACAAAGCGGCATTGGCCGCAAAACTAGTAGAGACCTCCCCTGTGACTCCTAACTTTACCGTGATTTTCCCTCAAGGGGATCATTAGTTTCGGTGACATGTATGGTTTGTCACAACATTCTTTTATATTGTATATTGTTGTTTGTGTTTTTATGTGTTACATTATTTTTTTTTATAATTTTTCATTTATGTACTTACCTTTTTGAGTTCACCTACTCAATTGTATACTGCAATAGTCCAACTGCCCTCCCCCTTTGGTCTTTTTGGTTTTGGGGACCCAAAAGCCCTATCTCTATTCAACATTGATTTTTTTGGATGATGGTATTATTACTAACAAGATTATGTGATCTTTACTAAGAGGCTAAAATGTAATTCATGAATTGACATGAGTTTTTATGCATGTTAAATTGCTTATAGGTTATTTACTCTGAAAGCAAATCTTTTTCTTCTTTGATGGTTGAGAGAGGAAGTGAGAGAAAGAGGGTAAAATATAGAGAGACACAGAGAGAGAGAGGGAGATGAACATGTTGTTTTTGGACAGGCATTGGTAAACAGGATGTCAAGCATATGGCTCACAAATTCATTTACAGTGAAACCTCGGATTGCAAGTAATGCGGTTAACGAGCGCTTCTCAATACGAGCGCTGTTTTTTTTTAAAATCCTGACTCGGTTTGCGAGTGTTATCTCGCAAAACGAGCAGGATGCAAGCCACAGCGGTGTGCAGTACCGCGTTTGGCCTGAGGTGAGGGGGGCGCCAGAGCCGAGTGGAGTCGAGTGGAGCCGATCTGAGACGTTCGGAAATGCTTGTAAAGACTCAATTTCTGAGCCTTTCTGACGTTTTCTGAGTTCAGCCGAGCTGTCCCCGGGCCTTTCCAAGTGTTTCCGAGGCTCTCCGGCACCCCCACCTCTGGCCACATGCGGTATTGCATGCCATTGAAGTCAATGCGGAACAAATTATTTTAGTTTCCATTGACTTCTATGGGGAAACTCGCTTTGATATGCGAGTGCTTTGGATTACGAGCATTCTTCTGGAACGGATTATGCTCATAACCCAAGGTTCCACTGTATTTCTATAAACCCTTATGGGTCCTTGTAATACAGGCGGTCCCCTAGTTACAAACATCCGACTTACAAACGACTCCTGCTTACAAATGGAGGGAGACAACAGGAAGTGAGAATAAATCTACCCCTAAGAAGGGAAATTCACTCATGGGAAAATGGTACCTCCACCGATGCTTTATCACCAAGGCTTGTTTTCACAACAACCCCAAATTTTCAAAATCAAGTTGTCATTGGGACAAAAAGTGAGGTAAAATCTTCTAAACAGGGGCACAGACAGCAAAACAAATGTTACAGGGGTGATGTTAACCCTTCCCTATGCTATCCAAAAAGCTTAAAATTGTTTTTTTGTCTGGAGCTACACTTAAAAAATATACCTGTTCCAACTTACAAACAGATCTAACTTAGGAACAAACCTATAGACCCCATCTTGCTTGTAACCCGGGGACCGCCTGTAATGCCTTGTACACACAATCGGAATTTCCGATGGAAAAAGTCAGACAGACTTTTTCCATCTGATTTTCTGATCGTGTGTAGCCCCATCTGAGTTTTTTCATTGGATATCCCGATGAATTCCATCAGAGTTTAGCTATAGAACATGTTCTATTTTACTCCAATGGAATTCCATCAGAATTCCGATGTGATTTGGCCGAGCAAAAGCCGATCGTGTGTATGAGGCATAACGGGATGACATGGATTTCGCTGTGTTAAAATGCCAACATATAGCATTTTAATGCACTGCTCATTGCACCAGCATTGCGGTTTGAATCGGACACATAGGAAACAACTGCTTTCTAGGTGTCCATGATGCGACCTGCATTCTTTCAGTGCAGTATAATGCAGGTCAACACTTTGGGGCAGATCCACAAAGAAAGTATGCCGGCGTATCTAGTTATACGCCGGCGTACTTTCAAAATTCCAGCGTCGTATCTTTGTTTTGAATCCTTAAAAAAAGATACGACGGCATCTGGGTTAGATCCAACAGGCGTACGTCTTCGTACGCCTTCGGATCTTAGATGCAATTCTTCGGCGTCCGCTGGGTGGCGTTCCCGTCGTAATCCGCGTCGAGTATGCAAATTAGCTATTTCCGCCGATCTACGAACGTACGAGCGGCCGTCACATTCTTTTACGTCGTTTCCGTTCGGCTTTTTTCGGCGTATAGTTAAAGCTGCTATCTGGTGGCGTACGCAATGTTAAGTATGGCCGTCGTTCCCGCGTCAAATTTGAATTTTTTTATTTTGTTTGCGGAAGTCGTCCGTGAATGGGGCTGGACGTCATTTATGTTCACGTCAAAACCAATGGCGTCCTTGCGCCGTCATTTGGAGCAATGCACCCTGGGAGTTTTGACGGATGGGGCATGCGCAGTTCGTTCGGCGCGGGGACGTGCTTCATTTAAATGAAACACGCCCCCTGCTCGCCGCATTTGAAATCCGCGCCCTTACGCCGCAAGAGATACACTACGCCGCCGTAACTTACGGCGCAAATTCTTTCTGGATTCAAAGATTTGCCAAGTAAGTTAGCGGCGTAGCATATCTCAGATACGCTGCGCGGCTGCAGATCTTTGTGAATCTGCCCCAATGGGTTTAAGTTCAAAGTGCACTTGGAAGTGCAGTCGCTGTAGATCCGAGGGGGACATGCAAGGAAAATAACAAACAGCATTTTAGCTTGCACATGATTGGATGATAAAATCAGCAGAGCTTCCCCTCATTTCAGGTCTACCCCTCAGATTTATTAGCGACTGCACTTCCAAGTGCACTTTCAGTGCAATTTCAAGTGCACTTTGCACTTGTAGTGCAAAGTGAATTTGCCTTTAGTAAATAACCCCCAATATGTATTAACAGTCAATTAAAGCGGAGGTCTGGTTAAAAAAAAAAAATTAAAAGTCAGCAGCTACTAACACTGTAGCTGCTGACTTTTAATAAGGACACTTACCTGTCCAGGGTGCCCCCGATAGCCTATACACAAGGTCGGTTTGGTCCGATGAAAATTAACTTTGGTTCATTCTCATCGGACCAAACCGACCGTGTGTACGGGGCCTTAGTAGCAGATAACTCCCAAGCGAATATGTGAAAATGAAAGTGATACCAACATAGTATAATATCTTCACTGGTGCGTGAGGTATGAGGAAAAAATGAAGAATCTGTGGAACACTTCATTGTGCATCTAATTCTGATGACATAGGAGAATATATGGATATTTTTCTGATGGACTGAACTTTGCATGCAGCACTTTAATTTTACTTTATATTTGTATTTTATTTATTTTTTACACAGTATTTGCATAGTTTCCCACACTTAGTGGGTCACACACTTATGGCATATGAGTGAATCACTAAACAGTTTTATTTCGTGGAATGTTAATTCTAATATTCAAATATTCATTATCACCCATTTAAGACATGTTTATTTTGGATAGGAGCTGTTTATCTTGTTTATATGCATACCTGGTTTAATATATATTTATTTAACAAATCATATATATACCTAGCACTAACTACTAGCGCCCCCACCCCCACACATATCCTGGGACACACACAAGGTCCCAGAAGACACCGCTCCCCCATTCCCCAGGAGGCAGCATGAGGAGGAGAAGAAGCAGATTAGGACAATCTGCCTAGCAACGGCACTTCTGATATGTATAAAAAAAATATAGATTTTTTTGCAGCATTTTGGATTTTTTTTTTTAGGGTGGAGCTCCACTTTAAAGATAAAAACCTTGTGGCTCCCTACGGTATTGGAACGGTGTATATAAATGACAACAGTTGCAGGATTTTGCCAATGACCCTCTCACTTTGCTGTGCCAGTCGCAAAGTCCCATGACAATGTTAAAGTGTAAATTAGAGATACAAAGAACATTATAAAGTCTTTTATTTTGCCTTCCCCGTTAATTCCAATGCACAATTTTCAGGGAAATGAAAACTCTCAATTTTGTTCATATCCAAAAATAAGAAAAGTCTTGTAGCCAATGTGTCTCTGCTCACAAGTAAATAAAATATCCTGATGCCGCGTACACACGGTCGTTTTTCGGCATTAAAAAAAACGTTTTTCAGCATGTTAAAAAAACGAAGTTTTTCCAACTTCATCATTAAAAACGATGTTGCCCACACACCATCGTTTTTGAAAAATGATGAACAAAGCGCGGTGACGTACAACACGTACGACGGCACTCTGAAGGGGAAGTTCTATTCGCCTTTGGGCTGCTTTTAGCTGATTCCTTGTTAGTAAAAGACGATTCGTGCTTTTTTCTCTGTTGCAGCGTGATGAATGAGCTTACTCCATTATGAATGGTAGTTTTACCAGAACGAGCGCTTCTGTCTCATAACTCGCTTCTGGGCATGCGCGGGTTTAAAACATCATTTTAGCCCACACACGATTATTTTTTACAACCCGAAAAACAACATTTTAAAAAACAACGTTAAAAAATGCAGCATGTTCGATCATTTTAAATGACGTTTTTAAAAACGTTGTTTTTTTTTTCATGCCGAAAAACGACCGTGTGTACACGGCATGATGGTTATGAAAAAGTGTCCACTTCTAACAACTCCCCTCTGTGTTAACCACTTGCCGACCGGCCACCGCCGTTATACGTCGGCAAGTTGGCTCGGCTGGGCGAGAGCACGTAGTATGACGTCCTCTCTCCCAGCCGCCACTAGGGGCTCGCCCCCGACTCCCGTGCGTGTGCCCGGCGGGCGCGATCGCCGCCGGGCACACGCGATCGCTCATTACAGAGCGGGGACCTGTAAACACACAGCTCCCGGTCCTGTCAGCAGGGGAAATGCTGATCTTCGGTTCATACAATGTATGAACCGAGGATCAGTGTTTCCCCTAGTGAGGCCACCCCCCCCCCCCCCACAGTAAGAACACACCCAGGCATACTTAACCCCTTCCCCGCCCCCTAGTGTTAACCCCTTCACTGCCAGTGGCATTTTTATAGTAATCCAATGCATTTTTATAGCACTGATCGCTATAAAAATGCCAATGGTCCCAAAAATGTGTCAAAAGTGTCCGAAGTGTCCGCCATAATGTCGCAGTACCGGAAAAAAAAATCGCTGATCGCCACCATTACTAGTAAAAAAAATATAATAAAAATGACATAAAAATACCCCCTATTTTGTAAACGCTATAACTTTTGCGCAAACCAATCAATAAACGCTTATTGCGATTTTTTTTTACGAAAAATATGTAGAAGAAAATGTATCGGCCTAAACTGAGGAAAAAAACATTTTTTAATATATTTTTGGGGGATATGTATTATAGCAAAATGTAAAAAATATTAATTTTTTTCAAAATTGTCGCTCTATTTTTGTTTATAGCGCAAAAACTAAAAACCGCAGAGGTGATCAAATACCACCAAAAGAAAGCTCTATTTGTGGGAAAAAAAGGACGCCAATTTTGTTTGGGAGCCACGTCGCACGACCGCGCAATTGTCTGTTAAAGCGACGCAGTCCCGAATCGCAAAAAGTACTCTGGTCTTTGGGCAGCAATATGGTCCGGGGGGTAAGTGGATAACATATTAGTTACAAAGACAAGCTGGTATAGGTAAAGTAGCATCCACCTGCACGGCTATGCATCATTTTAAGTCATCCTTCATCCATTTTCAGTTGATGAAGGAGGTTAAAAATTGATGAAACCCTGCCGGCATATGGTTTAGAAGCTTCATCGCCCTTCCCATCATTTTCTTTTCAATCTAGATCACGATGATCTTCGGTACTTCCTTACAATCACCTACCTGCACGGCTAATATTTTCTGAGAATTCCCCTGAGAGGCAGCTTGGAAGTGAGCCAGCCCAGCCTGGTTATAGAGGCCTCGTTGTTTGAAAAACTCCACCAGAGCCCGGTGCATCCTGCTCTGCAGTACTGAGATCTGAAATAAATAAATAAAATAAAAAGTAAAAAAATAAGGAGAGGAGTAAGAGAAGGAGGGGGTGAAAAAAAAAAAAAAACACAAGTCAGAGCAGGAGAGGAAATTAATGGCAGTGTTCAAGAAGAATGATGGAGGGAAATATAGAAAGCAGTCAATAGCCCATTCTGCACTGTACAGACCTGACAGGAATTTCACAGTCTCTTGATTTTTCAGCCCACTCATGTGCATTCATCAGAAACCAGTCACATCTGGCTGCCAGGATGGGGGGTTAATTTTCTCTAAATGCCTCAGCAGTTTTGTTCTAGCTGAAGCAAACTCTGTGACTGCAAAGCTGATGAGTAAAATATTTCTACTTCACCCAGTTTAACTCAAAACCGATAGCTTTAGGACATATTGAACCCTTTTGTTTTTTTGTTTTTTTATAGAAAAAGGAATCCTCTGCGGCTTTTGGAAAAGCACATCAGGTCAGCAGTACATTTAAGATGCAAGGTTAGGACTTTGATGGACATTGTGTTTTTACTTCTTCTTCTTGTAAAGCTCATCATAGGCAGGCAATGTGGGCTGCAGAGCATGACAAAACTAAAGAGAATTAACTCAGCCATCAAATGCGGAGGGAGAACAATAACAGGATATAAATTCCACACACTACTCCCTATTAATCTGGCTTGTGGTGAACATGTGACACGTGAACATGTACCTGAACGCAGTTCAGCTACAAAATATGCTGAATTTTGAAAAGTGACGCTGGGTGTGCTATACAATATGTATCCACATAGCACTTGTGTGTTTACACTGATAACATGGAAAAATAAATAATTAAGCACAATAGAAAAGCGAATATAGTATTTTTTATTCCTTTAAAATTGTCATGGGAAAACATAACATGCTTGTCACCTGTAAAGTACTGCTATGCTCCTGTGCTAGAGAGCCAGTATGGTTACCATGCAGTTAGCGCACAGTGATCACGCCGTTAAAAGCTGTCACTTTGAAGATCACTAGCCCCAAGATGACCAAAAGTGCCTTTTGTTCATTATTAGCTAGATTCAGGTAAGGGCGCGTATCTTTAGGGCGGCGTAGCGTACCGTATTTACGCCGCCTTAAGTCAGAGAGGCAAGTACTGTATTCACAAAGCACTTGCCTTCTAACTTACGGCGGCGTAGCGTAAATGGGGCCGGCGTAAGCGCGCCTAATTCAAATGAGGATGGGGGGGCGTGTTTTATGTTAATGTTTGGTGACCCAACGTGATTGACGTTTTTTTTACGAACGGCGCATGTGCCGTCCGTGTACATATCCCAGTGTGCATTGCTCCAAAGTACGCCGCAAGGACATATTGGTTTTGACGTGAGCGTAAATTACGTCCAGCCCCATTCACGGACGACTTACGCAAACAATGTAAAAATTTCAAATTTCAACGCGGGAACGACGGCCATACTTAACATTGACTAGGCCAGCTATTTGTCGGAATAACTTTACGCCGGAAAACGCCTTACGTAAACGGCGTATCTTTACTGCGACGGGCGCACGTACGTTCGTGAATCGGCGTATCTAGGCATTTACATATTCTACGCCAAACTCAACGGAAGCGCCACCTAGCGGCCAGCCTAAATATTGCACCCTAAGATACGACGGCGTAGGAGACTTACGCCGCTCGTATCTTAGCCTAATTTAAGCGTATCTGGTTTCCAGAATACGCTTAAATTTAGGACGGCGCAGATTCCGAGTTACGTCGGCGTATCTACTGATACGCCGGCGTAACTCTCTCTGAATCCAGCTATTTGTTTCATTTTACACAGTTAGGGCCCTTTCACTGAGCATCGTGGTGCGGCGGCAGTAAAAACGTAAGCCTCGTACACACGATCGGATTTTCCGCAGACAAAGGGGGTTATTTACGAAAGGCAAATCCACTTTGCACTACAAGTGCAAAGTGTACTTGAAATTGCACTGAAAGTGCACTTGGAAGTGCAGCCGCTGTAATTCTGAGAGTCAGATCTGAAATGAGGGGAAGCTCTGCTGATTTTATCATCCAATCATGTGCAAGCTAAAATGCTGTTTTTTATTTTCCTTGGATGTACAGCGACTGCACTTCCAAGTGTACTTTTAGTGCAATTTCAAGTGCACTTTGCACTTGTAGTGCAAAGTGGATTTGCCTTTCGTAAATAACCCCCATAGTGTCAGACTTATGTCCAAAGGGCCTTGGCCAGGAACTTGTCTTGCATACAAATAGCACAAAATTGTCCGCCAACAAACACAAACGTAGTGACGTACTACATGGTTTTTCAGCTCTTGAGCACCACCCCTTTGGGCACCTTCTGCTAAGGCTGGATTCACACCTATGCATTTGTAGTGCTTTTTGCATTTTGCACTGCAGAACGTGTTCCATAGGAAACCATGGTAAATGGACTGTAGTACAAATCTGCAAAAAGCACTAAAAATGCATAGGTGTGAATCAGGCCTAATGTTGTGTTTGGTGAGCATTGATTCCGAGCATGCGTATTTGTACTTTCGTCTGACTGAATTGTGTACACACAATCGGAAAATCTGATAACAGTCTGTTGTTCGTGGAAAATGTATAAGCCTGCCATCCAACATTTGTCTGCGGAAAATCTGACAATTGTCGGATTGAGCATACAAACGGTCGGAGAATGTACAGCAATGAGGAGTAGAAGTAGGTCTCAGATGTGCCGACAGCATCTGTCTCAAGGTGCAGTTTGTGGCCTGGCTGGTCCGGACCCAAGTGGGGAGGCTTCCAGGAATGATGGTGTATCCATGCACTTTCCATACTGGTCTAGAATCTCTCCCTGACACGAAGCACTGTCCCTGACAGACAGTTGACTTTTCCCTAACCTATCCTTAAGCAACATGGGGGCCAAACCCGCTTAAAAAGACTCTGCCTGACCCAAGATGGCCACCAAGTCACATGGAATGCCAGTATTTAATTGGATGCTGCCTCTCTGTGACTGAGCAGATCATAGAGGAACAAGGCTCCTCCCAATTTCCTCCTCCAACCGCATTGCCGTTATGGATGAGCGCCACCTGCCATGGAGAAAATAGACAATTGTTTTCTAAGTGTCCTACTCTCACTTTATCATGTGCAGTGGCATGCGCTGCATAAAAATGACTCACTAAACCACATGTCACCACATAGAGTAGATGGAGTTGAATAAAGTATAATTTTTGCACACTTTTTCAATAAAGTTAAACAAAGGTAAACAGTGCGATGTATTATAACACCATCTCTCACGCAATGCACACCAGTGTGTACACATTATAGTATATCTGCTATGTGAATGAGCCCTTAGGCCCCGTACACACGAGAGGATCTATCCGCTGGAATTGATCTGCGGATTGATCCGCTGGTCTGTACAGACTCACCGGATCAATCCGTCCGAATGGATCCCCCGCATGCGTCGTAATGATTCGACGCATGCGTGGAATTCCTTATATGACCGCGTCGCGCACGTCGCCGCGTCATCATCGCGGCGACGGCGCGACACGTCATCGCGATGGGATTTCGGCGCGGATTTCGATCCTATGGTGAGTACACTCCATCGGATCCAAATCCGCGGAAATCCTCGAGAGGATTTATCCGCGGAAACGGTCCGTTGGACCGTATCCGCGGATAAATCCTCTCGTGTGTACGGGGCCTTAGAGTTGCCAGTAGTGCAGATTGTTTTTTTGTTCTATACAGGTACAGTATATAGCACCAACAATTTACACAGCGCTTCACATATAAAATGCAAGTATATTGTACAGTCACACCAGTCCCTGCCCTCTAAAAGCTTACAATCTAAGGTTCCTAACTCATTCATACCTACACATGCTATGGCCAAATTTAGACAGTAGCCAATTAACCTACAAGCACAAATTTTGGAGTGTGGGGGGTAATGCCGTGGTTGAGATTCAAACCAACAACCCTAGTGCTTCTAGGTGGAAATACTTCTGTTCTGCCCTATATACAAAGCAAAGACTACTGCTACTGAAACTATTATTATGATAGGCCAGTCTTTTTGCTTTAATTTGGTTTGGTCAATCTTTCAGCCTTCACTACAGCAGCAGAAGAACATGTCTGCTAAGAACATTCCCCCAACTTGCCGACTAGACAAATAAGGAGCAGCATGCTGATGGTTTGTTCATCTGCTCACATTACCCTTTCCTCCTGTCCTAGCTCACCACCAAACTTTTGGTTCCTCCATGTTTCAGGGGGCTGGGCAGCCTGCAGGGTTCAGCAACACTTTCCTTAGTTCTCAAATACCAGGGGAATAAACCTGCCAGCCAGGACACATTCCCGGTGTTCTGTACACCATATAGAATTTATTATTATATTACAGAAATGTACTGTATAAACAAAATTCATGAAACAACAAACACCTTGGTAACTATATATTTTTTCAATGTCTGCAATAATGACTGTATTTTTAATAGCTTAATACTCATATGTTTGTTTGTTTTTTGTTTTTCTAACAAATCTCATTATGTACATATATATATCTCTTTTATAGAACTTATGCCTGCAAACTTTCTTCCCCCTGAAGAAGACCCACACCAGCAAAAGGGTCGAAACGCGTCGGGGTCTTTGCGCATAAGTTAAACCATATATTGTTCTATTTACATTTACCCACTGTACTCCAATGTTTGAATGACACTTTTTGTGTCCATGTTTCCTATATGTACTAGATGGGTGCTCCCATCCTGTTATTCATTTGTCTTTAATAAATTACATTATTTTTTCATATTTTGATTCAATAATTATCAGCTGCAACACAAAGCCCCTAGGGGTTATTTATTATCTATAAAACAGTAAATGTCCCATTCACTGTTTAACCCATCAGGAGTATGGGTCCTTAGCTCATAAATCCACTGTATGTATGTATATATATTATTATTATAACTTTTTTATTTGTCTTTATCTGTCTGAGGTTTAGCTTTAAGTACTCCACTGGCAGGATCTCTACACCAAATTGGCTTCCTCTTTTCCTAACTTTTAATTTTGTTCCTCTTGAGAATTATATAGCTTGCCACTTCTGACCTTTCTTTTTGCAAATGTTCGTTTCTTGCGCCTGTAAAGCACCTGAAAACTGCCTCTTAAGCCACCCCAGTGTGAAAGCCCAAGTGCTTTCATAGTGGGGTGGTGCGCTTGCGGGACAAGAAAGAAATTCTGCAAGCAGCATCTTTGGGGTGGTGTAGTAGTGCTGTATACAACACTCCTACATTGCCCCTGGCCATTGGAATGAATGGGCAGTGCTTCCTGAATAGCGTTTCGGAAGCACCGCAACCCGGGCACTTTTAACCACTTGTACAGCTGCAAGCGGGGGGGTAAATCGCTTTTATCTCTCTCACCGAGGAACTACCTGTGAAAGCTGATTAGCAATCAGCTCCTGTGACATTGTGAGTAAGGCCTCGTACACACGACCAGTTTCCTCGGCAGAATTCAGCTTCCGACCGAGTTTCTGGCTGAATTCTGCCGAGGAAACTGGTCGTGTGTACACTTTCGGCCGAGGAAGCCGACGAGGAGCTCGACGAGGAGATAGAGAACATGTTCTCTATTTCCTCGTTGTTCTATGGGAGCTCTCGCCCCGCCGAGCTCCTCGGCGGCTTCAGTGCTGAACTGGCCGAGGAACTCGATGTGTTTGGCACGTCGAGTTCCTCGGCCGTGTGTACGAGGCCTGAGACTCATGCCCTGTACACACGACCCGGGATTCCCGACGGCAAAAGGTCTGCCGGAAATCCAGAGGGGAAAACCGAGAACCTGCTCTCTACTTTTTCCACCGTACACACGTTCGGTTTTCCCGTCGGGAAAACTCAGATGAGAGCTTTTCCTCGGGAATCCCGACCGTGTGTATGCTCCATCTGTCTTTTTCCCCACCGGAAAACTGCCAAAAATGTCAGTTTTCTGGTGGGAAAAATTCCGCCGGGAATCCCGACAGGAAAAAAGAGAGCGGGGATTCCCAGCCAAAAGCTCCCCTCTCAGTTTTCCCGTCGGAAAACCCGGTCGTGTGTACGGGGCATTACTGTAGGACTTTAAGGTGTATGTGCATCTATAGGGATTTGTACTAGAAGTCTGTCCCCCTATTGATCATTTTGGACTGGTATTCTGAACTCCCAATCCCCTCTCCTGCTTCAAGTTATTCAGCAACAAATTCCACACAAACAAACAAACACATACAAGAAGAATGACAGTCTATATTGTTGGTGTGCATGGAGCTGTGCTTGTGACTGGCAGCCTCTGTACTAGCTAGGGAGAGGTGGGGTAATCTACAACATACAGAGGCCCCTCCAGGGGTTAGTGCTACATTTATATGGGTCAGTGGTGATAGTGAAGCGATTTATGTACAGTATATTCTGAATAAATCAAGTATAAAAAAAAGCAATGGCCATTCAACAAATCCAAACTGACTAATGTTCTCTTGCAGTCACCACAATGATCAGTGATTTAAACTGATATATGTCCGGTGTACATTTTTGTTATATGACTGCAGCTGTACTCTAGAGCGGGAACACCAATCTAGCTGTAGCCTATTTATAGCACTAAACTATTTTACCTGTTCTGATAATGGCATTTTTCTGAAAGATAATGCAGCCATCACTAGACAAACGGATGGCCAATGGTCTGCTCTCTCAGGTCATCTTGGTCAGTAGAACATATTTAAAGTATCATTTTCAAAACTATTATTGCACCCCCAATGCCCCCTTCCCCTTTTATTTTTTAATTTCCCCCTCTCTTTCTGGTTTCTTTATCTGCCTTTCTTCTGCAATGTTGCTGTTCAGCTTCTAAATACAGTATGTGGAGGTATCTGAAAGTAATCTTAAAGTAGGGTGACCAGACATCCCTGGTTTCAGGGGACAGTCCCTGGATTGAGGACAATGTCCCCAGACCAACTCTGTCCACAGTTTTGTCCCCGGATTGGATTTGAACAGGGGCTGGGGCAATTTCAAAGACAGTCAGTGGAGAATTAAAGAAAAAATTCTGAATTACACAGCCGCTTCTACTAGCTTAGGGGGGTCTATTTATTTCCATTATCTGTGCCCCTTTCTGATGATCATGTGCTGGTCGGAGCGGAGGGAATATTTCTTCAGTTTCGGGTGCATACCCATTCAGCTCCGCTCGCATGTTCTTCTGCCTTGGCTCAAATCCCAGCCAGCCGCCTGCCTGCCTATCTTCTTACCTTCCCTGGCGGAGTGATCTTCCTCCGCTACCCACCCAGTAGTAGCCGGGGCCCGAAGAGTAAGACCTGACAGGCTGCGAGGCAGGCAGCGGTGGCAATGGGTAGAGAGTCCTTGATTTCCGCCATTACTAGTAAATAAAAAATATGTCCCCAGATTTCATTTTAAAATTCTGGTCATCTTATCTTAAAGTAGAACTAAAGGCAAAGGCAAGTAGAACTAAATGGAGGCTTTTAACCCCTGTCAAATTTTCTTTCGCCATCTGTGTCCCATTGTGGAGATTTTCCTTCACTTCCTGTGCCATCGTCAAACAGGAAGTGAGAGCAAATTCCTGCAGATTCAGGGAATTCCTTGGGGTCCCACAGGTCACCAGAACTAGTGTCCCCATTGGAAGATTTTCCCGCTATTACGCTTGGGATTTTCTTTTACATTCACTTTCAATGATGGTACACAGTAGGGTTGCCACCTTTTCTTCACACCAAACCCAAACACTTTAGCAGCCTGGGACACCTTTGGGTGCCCCAAGGAGAGTAGTAATGCGGTGTGCATAGCGTGCCACAGCAAAATGTGGGTGTGGCCAACTTTCTGGCATCATCACCCTGCCCCCCAGTGATGCAGAAGCTGCCCCCAGACAGCTGCCTGCAGCTCTCAGAAAACACAGCATCAGATTTGTGTGTGACTATCTCAGTTACTTGGGGAGCCCCATCCTGGTCTGAAATTGTGTCCGGGTTTCAGTCTGCCTGAAACCCGGACACATGATTCGAAACCTGGACTGTCCGAATGAATCCCGGAAAGGTGGCAACACTAGTACACAGGGCAATGAGAGAGGGTGATTATGCTTAACAGGAGCACAGACAGCAATAAAAACTGACAGGGGTTCTAATCTCTATCCACTCAATCCAAAACTAAAAGAAAAAGTTTTGCCTTAGTTATACTTTAAAATGTAACGTGCCTCAGTGCATTCAAACATTTGCGGTAAAGCAGAAAAAGGTTTGAATTGGTCCCTTGGGCATACAGTACATGACACCAGATCTACTATTAACCACTTGAGGACCGCCACACGCAGATATACGTCTTCAGAATGGCACGGCTGGGCACAAGGGCGTACAAGAGCCCAGCCGCGGGGTGCGCTCGTGACTCTGTCCTCAGCTCCGTGACTGTCTCCGCGGGAACCGCGGACCCGATCGCTACCGGTGTCCCGCGATTGGGTCACAGAGAGGAAGAACGGGGAGAGGTAAGTGTAAACAAACCTCTCCCCGTGCTTCCTAGTGAGACTGACGATGATCGTCTGTTCCCTGTCATAGGGAACGACGATCAGTGACATCACATGCCCAGCCACGCCCCCCCACAGTAAGAACACTCCCTTAGGGCACACTTAACCCCTACAGCGCCCCCTCCTGGTTAACCCCTTCACTGCCAGTGTAATTTTTACAGTAACCCGTGCATTTTTATAGCACTGTTCGCTGTTAAAATGACAATGGTCCCAAAATAGTGTCAAAAGTGTCCGATGTGTCCGCCATAATGTCGCAGTCATGATAAAAATCGCTGATCGCCGCCATTACTAGAAAAAAAATATTAGTAAAAATGCAATAAAACTATCCCCTATTTGGTAGATGCTATACATTTTGCACAAACCAATCAATAAACGCTTATTGCGTTTTTTATTTACCAAAAATATGTAGAAGAATACGCATCGGCCTAAACTAAGGGGAAAAAAAATATATATATTTTTGGGGGATATTTATTATAGCAAAAAGTAAAAAATATTGTATTTTTTTCAAAATTGTCGCTCTATTTTTGTTTATAGCGCAAAAAAAAAAAACACAGAAGTGATCAATTACCACCAAAAGAAAGCTCTATTTGTGGGAAAAAAAGGACGCCAATTTTGTTTGGGAGCCACGTCGCACGACCGCACAATTGTCAGTTAAAGCGACGCAGTGCCGAATCGCAAAAAGGGGCCAGGTACCTTTACCTGCATAATGGTCCGGGTCTTAAGTGGTTAATGAAGTCACGTATACCAAGCACATGATCCCCACTAAAACTAGATGCAGTTTGGAAATGAACTACAGAGAGTATTGCTGTTTAAATATGTGCCTAGCCTTCAGTTAATCGAGAAACAAATTCTTGTTTACTATCTCATAAATCTATTTTTGTGTTAACATCAGAGATAGCTAAATAGTACTATGTTTGTCAATGAACATCTTTGCTGCAAAGCCTGTACAAAGAAAAAAAAAAAAAAAAAAAAGAAAATAAAACTCAGTAAACAATAATGTTAGTAATGTGCAATGCAATAAAGCGCATTTTAATGTGCCTTTAATATTTATTATTCTTTCAGCATAATTAACAGTTTGGATCACATTGCTGCTTTATATTTAACAGTCTAATTTTGTATTAGTTACCAAGCACGACATAACAAGTAATGCAATGTCATCATCATGCACTGCTATTGCCACAGCTGATATGCAAATTAATGCATTCAAAGAATCCGTGGTGCTGTTACAGCACAATCTCAATGGTCTGGAACTCTCCTGACCAATCGGAATGCAGAGTTCTTCAAGCTTGATAGTCAATTAAGGCTATGTGTTTGTCAAAGAAGTTGCAGAGACCATAATCTTAACAATTCACTACACTTTCATAAACTGTACTTTTCTACATGCCTTGCCAGTTTCTGCTGGGATCACTACATAAAGTGCTATACGTTGAGTACTATTATGTCAGCTCCATAATACCCATGATGCTTTTTATATAGCATGCTTGAGGGAGTAGTAATATATAAAAACACCTTTCTCAACAAACCTTTCTAACCTACATGTTCTCTTCTGATACTACCCTGTTCCTATACGTGTCCAATCATTTTTGCATCATTGAGGGTAAATAGTGAAAAAGCAAAACATGAATACGAATCAAAATGCACCCTGTGCATGTATATGCCCTCTTGCACACAGGTGTAAAAAATAAAAAATAAAAATCACAGCGTTTGAAACTGCCGCTTTTTTTTTTCCGGATCTTAACATGGGTGCTTTGTTGTCTATGGAGCAAAACACACAGCTGCATTAAAGGGGTTTTCCACTTTTTTTAAGTTTATTAAAAGTCAGCAGCTACAAAAAGTGTAGCTGCTGGCTTTTAATAAACAGACACTTACCTGCTCCGCTCCGGCCGGCGTCTTCATTCTTAGTGTGGGCACCCGGCAGTGACAGCTTTCGGCTTCACGGCCGGGCACCCACTGCACATGCGCAAGCGGCAGTGCGCGAGCGGCGCGGCGCCGTCCGATTGGACAGGCACTCGCCTACAGAGAGGGGCTGTGAAAAGGCGATTAAGCTAATCGCCTTTCCAGCCCCTCGGCGGAAGGAGGAAGTGGGAAAGGAAGTCCCCTTCTCCTGAAGCCCCCACTCCCCCCCAAAAAAATGACATGCCAAATGTGGCATGTAAGGCGGCGAGGAGTGGGTTAAGCGGAAGTTCCATTTTTAGGTGGAACTCCGCTTTAAAGTGGAGTTCCACCCAAAAATTTAATTTTCCGTTTTCGGAACCCTCACATTTGTCACCTTTCAGGGGTGGGGGGGAGCAGATACATGTGTAGCACCCTGCTCCCAATGAGTGGGTGCTATATGTTAAAATTATAGTTTGTCTGAGCAATAGTTTGGCTCAGAAAGATTGTATTCAAATTGTGGTTTTGTTTCAGTTCAGCTGGGTTGCACTTTTTCCACTTGACAGTAGGTGTCACTGTCACCACTGGTCAAGGTTGAAAATGCAACAGGTTGAATGTATTGGGTATTCCTTTTTCAGAAGCGGCTCAGGGGGAGTGATCAACCCGCTGTGCATTCTGGGAGAGGGTAATTAAGGGACAGACACTGTTTTGTGGGGTCGGTTTTGCCTGATACGGACCTGAGGGCCCTCCTGGCCTTAGGGATGTGTTGGCAATTCTTGCCTCATGGCCACGTTGGTCTGAGATGTAGGCCCAGGAGCTGCTGGGGCCTACTGATCCAGGGATGGTCCTCTGTCGCCTTGCCTGCTGGAAAGGACCGAGCAATTGAGGACTCAATTGGAGGATGCATCCGGATCAAAATCTACCTCACAGTGCAGGAATGGCTGAGAGATCCTGGCACTGTGAGCTAGGCCAGTGAGAGTGGGCCTATCCGGTGGTCGCTGAGTCCAGCATGGAAACAGTTGTTCCTCTGGACCTAGGAGAATATTTGTGATTCGCAAGTAAGATGCCTGAATCTCCCCTAAACCTCCATCCCTCTTTTCTGAAATTTGCTTTAATAAAAACCCTCTCTGCAGGAGGGAGAAATAGAGACTGGATGTTTGGCACAGACATTTCTTTCTTTAACCACCTCTTCAAGGAGAACCCCTGAGACCAGTACAGTAAGGTAATGGCAGGCCCAAATCTAAACCAGGGGTAGTGCTACACCTGTCTAATACAGGTATTTGCACCCACTTTCGGGCATAGATAGCCTTATTATCTGTGGGTATCTACGCCACTACGACACTTGGGTCCCAGAAGACAGCAGGGACCATTTGTATCGCCCAGCGCGACTTGTGCATGTGCAGTAGGGAACCAGAAAGTGAAGCCTCAAGGCATTCACTTCCTGATTCCCTTACCGAAGATGGCGGCGGCAGAATCCGAGGACTGAGAGACGGGTCGGCTTTGGGTGCCAACATCGCGGGCGCCCTGGACAGGTAAGTGTCCTTATTTTAAAAGTCAGCAGCTGCAGTACTTGTAGCTGTTGACTTTAAAAAAAAAAATTGGCGGACCTCCGCTTTAAGTTTTGTAATGCAGCATTGTGCTCAGAGCCGTAAAAAAAAATTACGATTTTACGTGAGTGCAGTATTTTATATAGTACAGGGAGGAATAAGCTAAGATAGGAGGAATCATTTATAAAATGTTATTACTATTATCCATAGCATCTGATCAGCTGTTATTTGTGTTCTTACTCACACTTTATAAGTATGCATACTTTGCTTGGTTGCTGTACAAAGCATATACAGCATCTCTATATCTGTCCAAACTTGCAAAATATTTTTTTTACTAACAAAAACTGATAAAAAACATGGAAAAAAAGATCATGGCATAGGATGGGTTTACAATAGTGCAAAGTATTATTTTGAAAATGTGGTCCGCTTTAAAGTGTTTGTTACCCCAAAACTTAAAGCGGAGGTTCACTCTTAGAGAGCACTTTTTAGCCTTAGATTCCTGCTCGTTTTGTCTAGGGGAATCGGCTATTTGTTTTAAAATATGAGCAGTACTTACCCGTTTACGAGATGCATCCTCTCCGTCGCTTCCGGGTATGGGCTGCGGGAATGGGCGTTCCTTCTTGATTGACAGTCTTCCGAGAGGCTTTTTGACGGTCGCATCCATCGCGTCACGATTTCCCGAAAGAAGCCGAACGTCGGTGCGCAGGCGCAGTATAGAGCCGCACCGACGTTCGGCTTCTTTCGGCTACTAGTGACGCGATGGATGCGACCGTCGGAAGCCTCTCGGAAGACTGTCAATCAAGAAGGAACGCCCGCTCCCGAAGACCCATACCCGGAAGCGACGGAAGAAGATGCATCTCGAAAACGGTAAGTACTGCTCATATTTTAAAACAAATAGCCGATTCCCCTAGACCAAATGAGCAGGAATCTAAGGGGAAATTTTTTTTTTTTTTAATAAATGGGTGAACTCCCGCTTTAATATTCCAGATGTACTATTATTATTATAATACAGGATTTATATAGTGCCAACAGTTTGCGCATCGCTTTACATCAGGGAAGACAGTACAGTCACAATACAATTCAATACAGGAGGGATCAGAGGGCCCTGCTCGATAGAACTTACAATCTAGAATATATGGCTGCTGGACCATGTACTTGTATGAGAAAGTATCCTGTTCTCTTTGTATTGCTTCCATTGTATTAAATTCCTAGTGTTCCTGCCAGTCCCTCTGCTTTAATATTAAAAACCGACCACACTAAGCAGGAGAGCACACTGTGGTCAGTTATCTAGCTATGCTGAGAACTCAGCCTGCTCTCCTCCAATAATCAGACTGGTCCTGACACACCCCTGCTACACAGCCATTCACTGGGAAGATCAGTGTGTTGCTGATTCTCCACCTTCCCAGCTCTTATGCAGCTGAGAACAGAGGGAATGTAATAATGTATTTTTATTACTATACACAAAAGTTTTGTCTTTCATATCTATTTTAAACTGAATTTGATGTTTTACAAGGTGATTGGTTACAATCACTTTAAGGGTGTTTAACCGCTTCCGGACCAGCCGTCGCAGTTATACTGCCGCAGGTTTGCTTCCCTGCCTGAGCCGTCGTAGCTGTACGTCGGCTGTTTAAGACGCTCTAGCAGGTACGCGCTCCCGCAGCGTGTCCCCAGAGATGATGCATGTGCTAGGTGGGCGCAATGACCAGGATCTGTGTGTGTAAAAACACAGATCCTGGTTCTCTCAGGGGAGAGGAGACAGATCGTGTGCTCCTACTAAGTAGGAACACCGATTGGTCTCCTCCCCTAGTCAGTCCCAATCCCTCCACATTGGGAACACATTTAACTTCTTGATCACCCCCTAGCGTTAACCCCTTCCCTGCCAGTGACATTTATATAGTAATTGGTGGCTATTTTTAGCTCTGATCACTGTATAAATGTCAGTGGTCTCAAAAATATGTCAAAAGTTACCGATCTGTATGTCGCAATGTCGCAGTTACGATAAAAATCGATGATTACCGCTACTAGTAAAAAAAAAAAAACAGATATATATATAAAATGCCATAAATCTATCCCCTATTTTGTAGACACTATAACTTGCTATAACTTGCGCAAACCAATCAATATACGCTAATTGCGATTTTTTTTTTTTACCAAAAATATGTAGAAGAATACATATCGGCCTAAACTAAGGAAATTATTATTATTTTTTTTTTATTAAATGGGATATTTATTATAGCAGAAAGTACAAAATATAGGGCATTTCAAAATTGTGACTATTTTTTTTGTTTATAGTGAATTCAAATGACTAATGTGTGACCGGACTCTGAAGTTTCCTTAGCTGATGATAACTGTGGAATATACACATGTGGAATCCAATTAAGCAGGCTGGGTAGTGGATGCAGTTGAGCCCATAGTGAGGGGTGAAAGCTCACTAATGTGCAGATAGAACCTGGAGGGTCTTAAAATCTGGTAAGCAGATATACTTACCCTGTCTATCCTGTGGGGAGCACTAGGTGTCCTCACAAATTGAACATTGGATTAGCACACGTTTTGAGTTGGGACATTTGGACTATTAATAATAATTTTTATTTTTCCCTTTTTCATTTTTTCACATTTTCATCTTTATTGCATTATATTAGATGTTTGTTTTTTTGCACTTTGATCATTAAGATCATGGTTTGACAATGCTACACGTTTTTGATTTGAATTTTTGTTATGAAGTGTATATTGTTGTGAGAGCTGCTGTCGGTCACGGATCATCCGTGTCACTTGCATAATTTAATTCACTCTATATGCACTTAGCGCAATATCGATTATTTACTATTTTTAGCTCTGATCGCTGTATAAATGTCAGTGGTCCCAAAAAAGTTTCAAAAGTGTCCAATCTGTCCGCCGCAATGTCGCAGTTACGATAAAAATCGCTGATAACCGCCATTACTAGTAAAAAAATAAAAAAATAATAATAATGCCATAAATCTATCCCCTACTTTGTAGACGCTATGACTTTTGCGCAAACTAATTAATATATACGCTTATTGCGATTTTTGTTACCTAAAATATGTAGAAGAATACATATCGGCCTAAACCAGGGGTGGGCAATTATTTTTTCGATGGGGCCACATGAGAAACTAAAAATATTTTGGAGGGCCGGGCCAAAAGGCTAAACTCAATACTGCATAAAATCAATTGTATTTCTTTATAAAAAGCAGTAAATATCATTGTTGGACAACTGGTACGAGTACTTGTTATAGACATGGCACAGGAGGGGGACAGAGGCTTGGGACATGGCACAGGAGGGGGACAGAGGCTGGGGACATGACACAGGAGGGGGACAGAGGCTGGGGACATGACAAAGGAGGGGGACAGAGGCTGGGGACATGACACAGGAGGGGGACAGAGGCTGGGGACATGACACAGGAGGGGGACAGAGGCTGGGGACATGACACAGGAGGGGGACAGAGGCTGGGGACATGACACAGGAGGGGGATAGAGGCTGGGGACATGACACAGGAGGGGGACAGACGCTGGGGACATGACACAGGAGAGGGACAGACGCTGGGGACATGACACAGGAGGGGGACAGACGCTGGGGACATGACACAGGAGGGGGACATGACACAGGAGGGGGACAGACGCTGGGGACATGACACGGGAGGGGGACAGACGCTGGGGACATGACACAGGAGGGGGACAGACGCTGGGGACATGACACAGGAGGGGGACAGACGCTGGGGACATGGCACAGGAGGGGGACAGACGCTGGGGACATGACACAGGAGGGGGACAGACGCTGGGGACATGACACAGGAGGGGGACAGAGGCTGGGGACATGGCACAGAGGCTGCAAATAAATTATCATATCACTTCTTCACATCATCAGTATGCTGTGTCTTCCTCCTGTGCCCCTTTCACCTCTCCACAGATCTGACCTGTGGAGAGGTGAAAGGGGCACAGCATACTGATGATGTCTAGGTAGGATAGCACTTCACACTCTGCTGCTGGACTGAGGAGGACTCACCAGACAAGGCCAGGGCAGTGGCACTGAGGGCAGGCAGCAGGCGTCGCAAAGGAGTCCTACTCCAACGAAGAGAGTGGAGACCAGGGTCCACTCCAGGTCCGGTCACCAGCATGGCGGCTGGCCGACTGCTACAGTCAGTCGGGCAGGCAGGCAGGCGCACTGGTCGGTCTCCGTCTGCCTTCACTCAGTCCACTCCGTCACAGTGGGGGTGCGTCTGCAGTGTGTCCACTACATCTGCTGCTGTGTGCTATCCCGCCGGTGCCGCTCTCCACAGAGTCCACACATTCTACGATGTTCCTCAGTTTCCCCGCGCCGCTCTTTTGAATAGGCTGGCAGCAGTGTTGTTAGCGCGAAAATGGGCTTTAATAATTGGCTCCCCAGCGGGTGGTGGTCGGCTGGGCGGTCAGAGAGGGCGAGGCTATGCATAATGTAGGAGGACTAGACGCTGCCTGCGCTGCGGCTCACATTTGGATCTTTTTACGGGCACATTTCCCTTATTACGGACTTTTACGAACAGGGAAAAAGTGCCTTTTATTTACGTACTGTCCGTAATTCTACGGACGGTTGGCAACTAGGGTTGTCCCGATACCACTTTTTTAGGACTGAGTACAAGTACCGATACTTTTTTTTATGTACTCGCCAATACCGAATACCGATACTTTTTTTTAAATGTGTCCCCAAATGCAGTCATGTCCCCCGTATAACAGCCATGTCCCCTGTATAACAGCCATGTCCCCCGTATAACAGCCATGTCCCCCGTATAGCAGCCATGTCCCCCGTATAGCAGCCATGTCCCCAGTATAGCAGCCATGTCCCCCGTACAGCAGCGATGTCCCCAGTACAGCAGCCATGTCCCCAGTATAGCAGCCATGTCCCCAGTATAGCAGCCATGTCCCCAGTACAGCAGCCATGTCCCCAGTACATCAGCCATTGTCCCCCGTACAGCAGCCATTGTCCCCCGTACAGCAGCCATTGTCCTCGTACCTACTGTTATCACCGCGGCGGGGAACATTACAGACAGCGTTAGTTTGAACAGCTGTTTTTCCCGCTGCGCATAGACACTCCCCCTTGGACGGATCTGTCCAATCGCGAGCAAGGGGGAGTGTCTATGTGACTCCCCCTTGCTCGCGATTGGACAGATCCGTCCAAGGGGGAGTGTCTATGCGCGGCGGGGAAAACAGCTGTTCAAACGAACGCTGTCTGTAATGTTCCCCGCCGCAGTGATTAACGTGGCAGCGGCGGCGGCAGGGGGGGGGGGAAATATTCTATTTTAGTATCGGGGGTATTAGCGGGAGTACGAGTACTCCCGCTAATACTCGGTATCGGGACAACCCTATTGGCAACACTGCCCGGGGGCCGGATTAAAAGGTCCGCCGGGCCGTAGTTTGCCCAGGTCTGGCCTAAACTAAGGAAAAAATGTGTTAAAAAAATAATTGGCATATTTATTATAGCAAAAAGTACAACATATTGTGTTTTTTTTTCAAAATCGTGGCTCTATTTTTGTTTAACCACTTAAGGACCTCCTCCTGCACATATACGTCAGCAGAATGGCACGGCTGGGCACAAGCACGTACCTGTACGTCCTCTTTAAGTGCCCAGCCGTGCCCGCAACCCGATTTTCACAGTAAACAATGCATCTTATAGCATTTTTTGCTGTGAAAATGACAATTGTCCCAAAAATGTGTCCAAATTGTCAAAAAAAAATTGTTTTTAATAAAAATGCAATAAAACTATCCCCTATTTTGTAAACACTATAAATTTTGCGCAAACCAATCGATAAACGCTTATTGTGATTTTTTTTTTACCAAAAATAGGTAGAAGAATACGTATCGGCCTAAACTGAGGAAAAAAATCTTTTTTTTATATATTTTTTTGGGGATATTTATTATAGCAAAAAGGAAAAAATATTGCATTTTTTTCAAAATTGTCGCTCTATTTTTGTTTGTAACGCAAAAAATAAAAACCGCAGAGGTGATCAAATACCTCCAAAAGAAAGCTCTATTTGTGGGATAAAAAGGACGCCAATTTTGTTTGGGAGCAACGTCGCACGACCGCACAATTGTCAGTTAAAGCGACGCAGTACCGAATCGCAAAAACTGGCCGGGTCCTTTACCTGCATTTTGGTCCGGGCCTTAAGTGATTAAATTGCAAAAAATAAAAACCATAGAGGTGATCAAATACCACCAAAAGAAAGCTCTATTTGTGGGGAAAAAAGGACATCAATTTTGTTTGGGTAAAACGTTCCACGATTGTGCTATTGTCAGTTAAAGTGACACAATGCCGAATCGCAAAAAATGGCCTGGTCAGGAAGGGGGCAAATCGTTCTGGGGCTGAAGTGGTAATTTCATAAGTACTGCAGAGAGTCTGTGGTTTTATCAAGGGAACCGTTTACAGGTAGTAAAGGCATAAGCAGCCAAATTTCACCACGAATGTAAAATTTGATGTGATGTGTATGAATGTTTAGGGCTAACTTTGAGAGTGATGGCAAGTGCTTTCGACAATCAAAATTGCTCTATTTTGCTCACTGAGAGTTTTCAACCTGCTGTAATATCTAAGTAAACCCTGGACAATTATTTTTAAGTGAATATTTTTTTTCCTTCTACATGAAAGTATGGTATTAGCATTCCTAACCACTCCCTGCCTCCATTCTCGACCTAGACTGCAATAATCTGGAAGGGATATTTTGGAATGTAAGACGGTGGTGCAAGATGCTGTGTGCAGCCGCAAGGTGGAAAATCACATCAGAACAAAGCTCAATTCCCTGGGCGTGTGCGTATATTTATTTATAATTATCCAGTGAAAAAGAAAAGCAGGGGTTAGAAAATGAAATAAAGGGGATTGAAGTTCTTCTTTAATGCCCAGGGTTTACATGGTCATAGCATGTGATCTGTTTTTTTGGCTATTTATAGGAGAAAAAAGCCCCTGGGATAGTACGGATTGTAATAATGCGTATAGCCATAAATGATGAAAAAATTAATAATAAAAAGTATATGGGCCAGATTCACAAAGGAGATACGACTGCGTATCTCCAGATACGCCATCGTATCTCTGAGTTGTGCCGTCATATCTATGCGCCTGATTCTTAGAATCAGTTACGCATAGATTTCTATTAGATCCGACAGGCGTAAGTCTCTTACGCCGTCAGATCGTAACTGCATATTTACGCTGGCCGCTAGGGGCGTGTACGCTGATTTACGCCTAGAAATATGTAAATCAGCTAGATACGCGAATTCACGTACGTACGGCCGGCGGACGCAGTACAGTTACGCCGTTTACGTTAGGCTTTTCCCGGCGTAAAGTTACCCCTGCTATATGGTGGCGTACATGCGGCGTACCAATGTTAAGTATGGACGTCGTTCCCGCGTCGAATTTTGAATATTTTACATTGTTTGCGTAAGTCGTCCGTGATCGGGGCTGGACGTAATTTACGTTCACGTCAAAACCAATATGTCCTTGCGGCGTATTTGGAGCAATGTACACTGGGATATGTCCACGGACGGCGCATGCGCCGTTCGTGAAAAACGTTAATCACGTCGGGTCATGGTTATTTTACATAACACACGCCCCCCTGTTCCACATTTGAATTAGGCGGGCTTACGCCGGCCTATTTACGCTACGCCGCCGCAACTTATGGAGCAAGTGCTTTGAGAATACAGCACTTGACGCCTAAGTTGCGGAGGCGTAACGTAAATCAGATACGTTACGCCCGCGCAAAGATACGCCGCTGTACGAGAATCTGGCCCTATATGTATAAAGGGTCTTGCCCTTTAAAATGTCTGGCCCTTTAAAAAGGTGGAAGTAGTGTTATTGTTCCATTGAGGGTTGGAATATTGGACAAAAAAGGGTCAGAAATAAGATCAGCAGAGAGATGGAACCTGGCTGTGCAGCACAGCCAGGATCAATGCATCTTGTTATAATCCACAAACTAAGATTTCACCGCACTCTGCCTGCATCTATCCTCGTGAGATTTGACACACAGCCAGGTTTCATCTCTCTGCTGATCTTATTTCTGACTCTTTTTTGTCCAATATTCCAAACCTCAATGGAACAATGACACTACTTCCACCTTTTTAAAGGGCCAGACTTTTAAGGCCCCGTACACACGACCGGATCCGTCCGCTGGGATTTATCCACGGATCAGTTCCAGCAGACAAATCCGGACGTGTGTACGGCCTAGCGGACATTTTTCGGCGGACATTTGTCCAGCCGACCGTTTTCAAGAGGATAAAAATTTCTTAGCATGCTAAGAAATCTATCCGCTGGAAACCTGTCCGTCGGACTTATCCGGTCGTCTGTACAGACTCACCGGATAAGTCTGACCGATCCCCATCCCTCGCATGCGTCGAAGTGATTCGACGCATGCGTGGAAGTATTTACCTTGCGCTATAAACAAAAATAGAGCGACAATTTTGAAAAAAAAATTTATTTTTTACTTTTTGCTGTAATAAATATCCCCCAAAAAGATATATTTATATATAAAAATAAATCCTCAGTTTAGACCGATACGTATTCTTCTACATATTTTTATATATTTAAATAAAAATCGTAATAAGCGTTTATTGATTGGTTTGCGCAAAAGTTATAGCGTCTACAAAATAGGGGGTAGTTTTATGCCATTTTTATTAATATTTTTTTTTTTTTACTAGTAATGGCGGTGATCTGCGATTTTTATCGGTACTGCGACCTTATGACACATTTTTGGGACCATTGGCATTTTTATAGCGATCAGTGCTATAAAAATGCATTGATTACTGTAAAATTGTCACTGGCAGGGGAGGGGTTAACACTAGGGGG
This sequence comes from Rana temporaria, assembly GCF_905171775.1. NCBI lineage: Eukaryota > Metazoa > Chordata > Amphibia > Anura > Ranidae > Rana > Rana temporaria. The sequence goes on from NC_053493.1 coordinate 311,847,808, forward strand.
CGAGGAAGGGGTTAATTATGTTCCCTAGGTGTGTTCTAACTGAAGGGTGGTGGGATTGACTAGGGGAAATGACAGATCGTTGTTCATACATTGTATGAACATGCGATCAGTCATTTCTCCGCCTGACAGGACCGGGAGCTATGTGTTTACACACACAGCTCCCGGTTCACGCTCTGTAACGAGCGATCACGGGGGGCCCGGCGGTGATCGCGCCCCTATTGGCTGAAATGCGAAATTACGTATTAATACGTGATTTCGTGCAGCCGAGCCGACCTGCCGCCGTAAAACTGTGGCGGCTGGTCGACTAGTAATTAACTGGTCCAACACAAGTCGGTCTGACTTTGAAAAAGGTTCCCGCACTACTTTGGTCTGACTTTGGTCCTACTTCATCCAATTGACTATCATTGAAGTTGGATCAAAGTAGGATCCATTTCCTAACCACCATGACCATATAGTGTGACCAAACCCCGTATTTTTGAATATGTTCAGGTGTTTTTAACTAGCCTTGCAGGATAAATGTCATTTTTGCATGTGTGCGCTATAATTCTGTTTTAGCATTTTTAGGGTGTGACCCCCAAGTATGTTTTTGTAGCTAAATCTCATACATCTCATGCATTTTGTTGGTTGGAAACAAATGTTAACCAAGGACTTTTTGTGTTCCTGAAATGCTCATTTTAATTCTCCAAATGTGAGTACCCTGTATGCTTTTTACTTAATAAAATCATCTTGAATTAACATACTACACTATGAGGAGCTGCTTCTTTTTTATCCTACATATGAACCTGTGGATTCATTCCATGTTATGACCCTATGAGATTCAGCTGTCTTATACAAGATCAGTGTACAGTAAAACCTTGGTTTGAAAGTAACTTGGTTTGAGAGCGTTTTGCAAGACAAGCAAAATGTTTTAATAAGTTTTGCCTTGATATACAAGCGATGTCTTGATATAAGAGTAGCGTCATATCACAACTGAGTATAAAAGAGAAGAGAGGAGCCTCTAAGTGTAGCAATATGGTTACATTTAATGAAGGTACAACCAGTGGCGGCCCGTCCATAGGGGGCGCCCGGGCGCCGCCCCCCCTCCCCCAGCCAGTAAAAAAAAAAAAAAAACGTTTTTTTTTTTAAACATGTCCCTTTAAAAAAACGAAAACAACAAAAAAAAATCCTTATGTGCACTGTGTCCCGGCATCGGGCACCGGGCATAGTGCGGTATGGGTAGAGCTACGTCTGTGCAATCACAAGATTGCAGACGCGGCGCTACATTGGCAGCTAAAATATGCCTTTGTGGCGCAAACCGACGCGCCACTATTTCCGGCGCGATGGCCTGTATTTTGGCCGGGTGGGTGCAGTGAGTGCACACAGTGCATAGAACTATTTCACCGCCCCAGTGGGCGGTGCTTTATTTCACAGTCTCCAAGCACAGGAAGTGACCTCAGCGCTGCAGCTCAATAGAACACGCACGGCCTGAGAGGATCTGCTGCAAAGAGGTAGGGAACTAACTGAAGCCATGCCTTCCCCCCCAGTCCCCCATGTGATAAATATATTTTCGGGCAAAATCACGGCACCCTCCAGCACTAACCCCCCCACTTATTAAAACTTTTTTAATGTACCATCTGGCCGAATAGGCGGCCGTCAGGACCCCCCCCCCCCCCCCCCCCTGCTTATTGAAAGTTTCCGGGCGGCCGTCACTGATAATGATTTTTAATGTTCAATGCAATGCATATTATGGGTGAAATGCCACCCGTCAGCAGCCTGAGCCCAGGAGAAGATGGGGAACTACAAGTCCCAGCAGGTTATAATATAAGGCTCCTAGGTGGATGGGTGTCTTATATTATAACCTGCTGGGACTTGTAGTTCCCCATCTTCTCCTGGGCTCAGGTGCATGCAATCCACCATCTATGGGACTACAAGTCCCAGCAGTGAGAAAAACTAGACAAAGATGGTGGATTGCATGCACCTGAGCCCCAGGAGACGATGGAGAACTACAAGTCCCAGCAGGTTATATAAAGCTCCGAGGTGGATGGATGACTGGACAGTGACACAGTGGGGACAATTGGCACAGCGACAATTAAAGGGCACAGTGGTGACAATTGGCACAGTGGCTGTGTTTGATGGCATGGCACAGTGGCTGCGTTTGATAGCATGGTACAGTGGCTGCATTTGATGGCATGGTCCAGTGGCTGCATTTGATGGCATGGTACAGTGGCTGCATTTGATGGCATGGCACAGTGGCTGCATTTGATGGCATGGTACAGTGGCTGCATTTGATGGCATGGCACAGTGGTGACAATTGATGGCACAGTGACCATAATTGATGGCATGGCACAGTGACCACAATTGATGGCACAGTGACCACAATTGATGGCATGGCACAGTGGCTGCATTTGATGGCATAGCACAGTGGCTGCATTTGATGGCATGGTACAGTGGCTGCATTTGATGGCATGGCACAGTGGCTGCATTTGATGGCATGGCACAGTGGTGACAATTGATTGCACAGTGACCACTTTTGATGACATGGCACAGTGGCTGCATTTGATGGCATGGCACAGTGGCTGCATTTCATGCCATGGCACAGTGGTGACAATTGATGGCACAGTGACCACAATTGATGGCATGGCACAGTGGTTGCATTTGATGGCATGGCACAGTGGCTGCGTTTGATGGCATGGTACAGTGGTGACAATTGATGGCACAGTGACTGCGTTTGATGGCATGGCACAGTGGCTGCGTTTGATGGCATGGCACAGTGGTTGCGTTTGATGGCATGGTACAGTGGTGACAATTGATGGCACAGTGACTGCGTTTGATGGCATGGCACAGTGGCTGCGTTTGATGGCATGGCACAGTGGTGCGAATTGATGGAACAGTGGCTGCATTTGATGGGCACAGTGAGGCTGCGATTTTTTTTTCTTCGTTTGCGCCCCCCCCAAAAATTTTGAGCACCAGCCGCCACTGGGTACAACATTCAAAAATGTATTGCTAAACTTAGGCCTCGTACACACGATAGGTTAACCAGAGGACAACGGTCTGATGGACAGTTTTCATCGATCCAAACCGATCGTGTGTAGGCCCCATAGGTTTTTTAACCATAGGTTAAAAAAAAGGCAACTTGCTTTAAATTTAACCTATGGATTCCTAACCGATGGGAAAAAAACGATCCTTAGTAGGCACAACCATCGGTTAAAAATCCACGCATGCTCAGAATCAAGTCGACGCATGCTTGGAAGCATTGAACTTCATTTCTTTCAGCACGTCGTTGTGTTTTACGTCACCGCGTTCTGACACGATCGTTTTTTTAACCGATGGTGTGTAGGCACGACGGACCATCAGTCAGCTTCATCGGTTAACCTATGACAACGGTTCTTCAGACCGTTCTCATCGGATGGACTGATTGTGTGTACAGGGCATTAGAGGTGCCTCTCTTCTCTTTTATAGCCTGTAAAAAAATGCTTTAAAATACAAGTGCTTTGGATTACAAGCATGTTTCTGGAACAAATTATGCTCGCAATCCAAGGTTTTACTGTACTGTTATTTCTCAACCTCCACCTCTCCAAGCCCTTTATGAAGCTGAGAAAGGAGTTTGTGATTACTTATAAAAACAATAAAAAGAAAAGTACCGTATTTATCGGCGTATAACATGCACAGTCGTATAACACGCACCCTAACTTTAAGGCCGTGTACACACGGGCAAACATGTACGATGAAACCGGTCCACCGGACCGTTTTCACCGTACATGTCTGCCCGGGACTTTCTGTACGATGGCTGTACTAACCATCGTACAGAAATCCGCGCGTAAACAATACGCGGGGCGTGTCCGCGGTGTCGCTGCGTCGATGACGAGGCGACGTGGGCGGGCCTGCCAGTTAAATGCTTCCACGCATGTGTCAAAGTCATTCGACGCATGCGAGGGATAGCGGGCGCTCGGACATGTACGGTAGGTCTGTACAGACGACCGAACATGTCCGAGCGGGCAGGATTCCAGCGGACTGTTTTAAAACAAGTCCAGGAATATTTGCCCGCTGGGAAAAGGCCCGGCGGGCAAATGTTTGCTGGAATCCTGCACGCTCGGGCCTACACACGACCAAACATGTCTGCTGAAACTGGCCCGCGGACCAGTTTCAGCAGACATGTTTGGTCGTGTGTACGGGGCCTGCGAGGGAAATTTCAGGAAAAAAACTTTCCACAGCCCCCTGCGTATAACACGCAGGCACAGTTTACTCTCTATTTTCAGGGTAAAAAAGTGAGTGTTATACGCCAATAAATACAGTATTTATAATGTTATTTTCATAAATATATATATACACACACACACGGGGCTAGATTCAGCAAAAATTTCCGCCGGCGTATCTATAGATACGCCACGTAAATTCAAAGCTGCGCTGGCGTATCTTCTTTCTGTATTCAGAAAGCAAGATACGCCGAAATTAGGCTAAGATTCGACTGGTGTAAGTCTCTTACGCCGTCGTATCTTAGGGTGCATATTTACGCTGGCCGCTAGGTGGCGCTTCCGTAGTTTTCGGCCTGGAATATGCAAATGACCTAGATACGCCGATTCACAAACGTACGTGCGGAATTTTTCACGTCGTTTGCGCATGGCTTTTTCGGCGTAAGGTTGCTCCTGCTATTATGAGGCGTACGCAATGTTAAGTATGGACGTCGTTCCCGCCTCGAATTTTGAAATGTTTACGTTGTTTGCGTAAGTCGTTCGCGAATAGGGCTGGACGTAATTTACGTTCACGTCGAAAGCAATGACGATTTGCGGCGGAATTTCGAGCATGCGCACTGGGATTCTTTCACAAAAGGGCACATGCGCCATTGGTAAAAAACGTAAAATACGTGAGGTCACCATTAATTTATATAAAACACACCCACATCATCCCCATTTGAATTAGGCGGGCTTACGCTGGCCCACATACGTTACGCCGCCGTAACTTAGGGCGCAAGTTCTTTATGAATATAGAACTTGCGCCCTAATATACGGATTGCACAATATTACGCAGGGCTACCTGAATCTAGCCCACAGTATATACAAATGTTTTGCCTTTCATTTCTATTTTAAACTGAATGGTTTGTTTTACAAGGTAGAAGTTCACATATATTTTAAGTCTTTAAATTTGTTCGGGGTTGGCACAAACATTCAGGTAACCAGCTTGCTCTTATAAAGACAAAATATTCAGGCTTGAAGAAGAAAAGTGGGGCAGTGACCAGTGACCACCAGCCAGGCTTCACTTTTAAGTCATTGGGTATAGCAAACAAGTAATCTGATTGCTTAAAGGGGAGTTCCACCCACAATTTCACTTTTTAAATATAAATACCCCTGTAATACACAAGCTTAATGTATTCTAGTAAAGTTAGTCTGTAAACTAAGGTCCGTTTTGTTAGGTTGTTAGAGCATTTAGTTTATAATCTAGAAATAGACCGTGACCATCTTAAGTGTGGGCATCATGAAGTCAGACTGTATGACTTCCTGGATTTCAGCCTTGCAGATCTAGCACATGCTCAGTGCTGCACAAGCAATGTAATAGGTTTCAGTCAGGTTTCCATAGCAACGGGAGTGTCAGAGGAATTTGCTGCCCCTTCTTTATGCAAATAGGCTATTTGCAAGGACTACTGGGATACATGATGACTATCCCAGAAACCCTTGCAAAAAGGCCTTGTGACTTAATAGCCTAGGCTAATAAGGAGGAGGAAGTAATGAAGGACTACAAAATAAAGGTATTTACAAGCAACAAAATAAATAAAAATTGTCCATTCTGAACACTATGAGATTATGGCATGCAGCACAGACAAACATAAAAAAATGGGTGGAACTCCACTTTAGGTAGCTGCTCTACTTTTCCACAGGTTTACGAGTGTAAGTTGTGAAATTAGCATATTGTCTTGATGGTGGACTATATTACATGTTATTGTAGCCATGTGCAGAGGATACTATGGGTTTTGAACACATACATTTGTATTCTGCTACCTTACAAATGACGCTACACATATACACTATAATTTGACCTATTGACAAATCATGTGACAGTTTTCTCTATCTCTTGGGAATGCAGGAGGTAAGATAAATACTCTCACGTTTTCTAGGTCACTACACCAATATGGCCACTAACGTTTGGCTGTCCAACAGGGACTCATTAGCAGTTTAATGTAAAAAACTGATTAGTAGAAAAATGAATTTTTATCATGTTATTCCCAATTATAATGAGCAGCAGAATACTGCTATATATGTGACAGTGCCTAGACATCCTCTGTTCCTCTAGCCAGTTTTATATAATCATAGGCATGCCCAATCCACTCCTGCTTCTCATTTCTGAATTACATTGATAGTGTAATCAGGGGCAGGTTCTATGAAGAGCTACCAGGTTATAGCTTGCACAGTTTGCATTATAGCACCCCATACTGCTTTTATTTGTATTATCACATGATCCTACTTTTATATTTTGTATACCATTTAAAAATAAAACCTGTCACGGTTTGTTTTGACCTGCACCATCTGGAGCATCTTTTTTATTTTCAATTTTTTTCCATTTTTGCCCTACGAGCCCACAGAGGCTTTGCATTTATGTCCTGCTATTGAAGTTACGTCCGCCCAGTTCCTGTGATCGGTGATACTCATCTCATCTGACGTGTCCAGCCATCGAAAATGAAACACGCCCCCTACCCGCCGAATTTGAATTCCGCGCCCTTACGCCGCGAGAGATACACTACGCCGCCGTAACTTACGGCGCAAATTCGTTGAGGATTTAAACCAAAGCCAAGTAAGTTACAGCGGCGTAGCGTATCTTACATCTGCCCCGGGCGCAGCGTATGTATGTGGATCTGCCCCGTTGTCTACAGACATGCGCATACATGTAAACTATTGAAAAAAAAGAACAGAACAATTTTGACACAATAAAAAAATAGATCTATGTACTGATCATTACGCAGGAACTTGTGTTCCTTGCCTTAATGATCAGGATTATTTTTTTTACGACTGTGTGAATAAGGCCTTAGTAGTGTAGTTCTAATGCCGTGTACAGACGATCGTTTTTTGTGATGAAAAAAAACGAGGTTTTAAAAAACGTCATTTAAAATGATCGTGTGTAGGCAAAACTTCGTTTTATGTCTTCAAAAAAACGACAAAAAAAATTCGAACATGCTTGAATTTTTTTTGTCGTTTTTCAAAACTTCGTTTTTTGTTTCACAGAAATTGACCGTGTGTAGCAAAAAACGACGGTTAAAACAACGTTTTTAAACCCGCGCATGCCCAGAAGCTAGTTATGAAGTGAGCTTCAATGGAAAAAAGTGGTGAACGTAACCTTGCTTTGCTAGAGCATTGTGAAAAAACAATGGTGTGTAGGCAACGTCGTTTTTGAAAATTAAGTTTCATTTATTTCATGATTTAAAACGTCGTTTTTTTTTTCATCACAAAAAATGACCGTCTGTACGCGGCATAAGGCTAGCTGTCGGAGTAGAAGGAGGGAGGCTTAAGATTATTGTCCTAAAGGGAAGCAAGTATAAATCTGTCCCTGAGTGAAGAATAAGCTGCAGTCCTGCTGATACTGTGTTAAACCACTGGCTACTCAATAACACACCCCGACACATGAAATATAATTTCCTTATTAAAACTAAGACATACAGCAATGATCACTTTAGTAACGCCGTAATTATAAAATAATTAATGTGGGACTCTGGAGGCCTTTTTTGTGTGAAGATTGAATTGTGCCAATATAGTCACAGTAGGGTACCATGTCAAGATGTATTCCAATTTATCCACCACGGGAGCCCATTTCAATCTGTAACTCAGTTCTCAAATTCTAAAAAGAAAATTATTTATGTGTTCACAATTATTGGCATAGTATATTATCACCACTAAATATGTAGTTTAAAAGGACAATATTATCTTCCAATATCCATGGTTTCCTCTTCTATATACAGTATAACAATTTACTCCCTTACTACTGTCAGTATTAAACAGAAGCATAAATAAACATGAGAATTTCTCATGTGCCCCTCCCCATCCATATGTCAGCCTGGTTTACATGATGAGAAACCATTCAATGTGACACTGCACACAAATTTGACATTAATTATGGAGGTCAGCAGAAACAGAACTTGGATAAATAACAGGGTGCTGTCTGCAGGCAATTGATACAATGGTTAAAGTAATGATGCCTGATGTGAGTGATAGAAAGCAGTAAACTATGAGAAAAAAAGACCCTTGGGCTTACTAGAGTCGCTCTTCTAATTTATACCATATATAATATTGGTGTTACTATACACACACTTACACAATGCATTTGGACACCAACTAGCAGAGCAAAATTATAACAGATGAGGGAATTCTACTACAATAAGGGGCTTGATACAAATAGGGAATATGCCTAAGACTAGGTTCACATTTGTGTGGGTGCGGGAATGTGTGTAAATCATAAAATCACAAAAAATGCAGTGCCTCATAGAAAACGCCTGGGGTTGCCATTAACTCTTAATGGCACCCCACATACTGATAACTGCGCTTCAGCTTCCCGCATGCAGAAAAGCATGGTGGACTTCTTTGCATTCCAGAAAAATGTAGGCACAGCAGCTAAATCAAACAAATGAGCTGTTGAACCCATGAAAATGCAGCACGCAGAACTGCATGAATGTGAAGCTAGCCTAAATGTGATATTCCATTGCATTTTGGGTGCTTGTGATATCACTAACATCGATAATGAAAGTCTTCTATGTGTCTAAAACAGTGTTTCTCAACCAGGATGCCAGTGGGATGCAGCAAACACTGGACCCAGCTTGCTCTGGATCAGCATCACGAGTTGCCATGGTGTGGACTGGCTGGCTTACATTACCATAACAACCCTCGAAGCCCTAAGGCCAGGATATATGGAATCATTCATTGCTATGGGGATAAAGGGTAGATTGCCCGCAACATGGCAATGCATGACTCTGATCCAGAGCAGGCCGTGCCCAGTATTTAGGATAAGACAGAAGTCCACCACCTCCACACCTCCTCCCATCCTCTGCCGAACTACTAGAGTGAAAAGGTAGGGCTCTTATGTGAAGAGGGGACTGTGTGATTGGGGGGCTGTGTGATGGGAGGGCTCTGTGATAGAGGAACTTTGTGGTGATGGGGAGGCTGTCTTGTGATGGAGGGACTCAAATGTGTGGGGTGACTAATGTATGGGGGGCTTCTGATAGATAGTATTGATTTTGATGTGATGGGAGAGCTCTCGTGTATAAGGGAGCCTCTGATGTGATGGAGGGCCTGTGATGTGAAGAGGGGACTCTGATGTGAATCGAGACTCTTGATGTGCTGGCATGAGACTTTTTCTATGGTTTTAGGAAAAGTCTCATAACAACCTTTGATTACTGAGTATAGTTTGTTGGGCAACTAAAAAGCATCTCCCTGTACCTTGCTGGAAGATCAGAGAGAGTGGGTTAGTATTGATCCTTTCTTCTAGTCAGCAACAAGTGATAACTGTGTTTTGAGTACAGCAAGTCTAAAAAAGGGCCAAAAAAAAACACAAAAAAACCCAAAGGGACATTACTAGGATTGTGGAAGACATGGAACAACGTGGGACACTGTGAGGAGAAGAATAAAACAGTGCACTTTGCACACCATGGTAAATGGTGAGTGTGACCACATTACATTGTGCTGGCAGAGGGAGGGGCTTAGAGGAAACGTTATGAGGGAAAAGTTGGGGATCACATAGCAACAAGCAACTGCTGAGACAATGAACACTTTAGTTAGGAGTGTGTCATTACAATATAACAAATGGAGTGCAGAAGTCAGAAAAATATGTCATGTACAATCTACTGTACAAAAAGCAGCGGCCATAAATGTGTAAAATATAACAATAATGGTTGTATACCAAACAGCACAGCATAAAGGAAATGGCCTACTCCTGACCTCTGAACTGTATGCTGAATATTTAATGTTGCACGCTGCTAACACATCCACTTCGAGCATATAGGATGCAGAAGTAAAGGGGTGTTCAATGTCGTTCCATAAGACTTGCCATACTCTCCCCCTAGTAAAAATGTTCCCCTCTCGCTTCTAACTAAACCTCCTTAGCAAAATCTCATCCTTCCTCAGGAAAAAAACAGCACCCACCCCCCCAAAACAAACTCCATCACATAAATCCTCCTCTCTGTAAAGCAAGCCCCCCCCCTTTTCCAATAAGCAATCCCTCGGAAAAGTGCCCACCAAAGAAATTATCCCCCAGCAGAAATACTGTCACCACAAAGCAGAATCCCCCTAGAATAGAGCTCCTATCCACAAGACCCCATTTCCCCACAGCAAAAATCGCCACCCAATATACCCCCACAGCAAAATTTGACCCCCCCCCCCACTAGCAAAGACCTCCTCCTCACCAGATTCACCCCCACAAAAAAGAATCAGAAAAGAGTTCCTCCCCACCAGACATCTCTCCAGCAAATACCTTCTCCTACCAGAACCCCCTAAACAGCAGAAATCACCCCATCAGCAGAAAATTTCGACCCACATGACCCCACTTCCACAGCAGACTCACCCCCCACCACCAGCAAAGAGCTCCTCCCCATAGGACCCCACATAGCAGAATCACACTCTCCCCTAGCAGAGAACACCTCCCCATTGGAAACCTGAACCCCCAAAGCAAAATTACTTCAAACCAGCAAAGAGTCACTCCCCACAAGACTCCCTCCATCCCCACAGCAGAATCACCCTCTCTGAGCAAAGAGTTTCTTTCAACAAGACAAGACCCCCTCCCCACAGCACAATCACTCCCTTAAACAAAGAGTCCATACTCACAAGACCCCCTCCCCACAGCACAATCGCTCCCTTAAACAAAGAGTCCAGTCCATACTCAAAAGACCCCCTCCCCACAGCACAATCGCTCCCTTAAACAAAGAGTCCATACTCACAAGACCCCCTCCCCACAGCACAATCGCTCCCTTTAACAAAGAGTCCATACTCACAAGACCCCCTCCCCACAGCACAACCGCTCCCTTTAACAAAGAGTCCATACTCACAAGACCCCCTCCCCACAGCACAACCACTCCCTTAACCTCCCTGGCGGTATGATTCTGTCAGAAAAAACATGCTAAAAGCGGTACCATTATTTGCAAGGAAATTTGGCGTTTTATATTGTAGGTCTGTAATTTTTAGAAATAACTCACTTAAATCTGACCAAACAAGATTCTAATAGGCATCCCAGGTATGACATTTTTTTAAAAACAAAATTATAAATTATAATATAATAAATAATTATAAATAATTATAACAAATAATAATATAATTATAATAAAAATTATTCAATAATGTAATCAAATCAAAATCACTGAAATTTGCTCAGTTGCAGAATTGTTGCTGTCATTATTTTTTTTTTTTTATGACGAATTTCCCCACAAATCGCTATCGCACAATTCTGCAAGTGATTATAATTTATTATCGCTGTTTTCTAGCTGATCTAAAACTATTTTTGACATAAAGGGACACTTTTGGTTGCTATGGACAATCTACAGTTTGCAGGGAGAAAGAAACGTTTTTATTATATAAAATGACATGCATGACACAGGACAGACCACTAGGGACAGGGGGGGTGTGTTTTTTTTACATACAGTACTGTAATCTATAAGATTACAGTATACTGTATGTAAGGTGTTTGTTTACTTTTTTGAATTTGGCGCCGTTCTCCGTCCCCGTGCGTCGTAACGTCGCAGGGAACGGAGATCGGCGTCACACGGAGGCACTATGTGAATCGAGCGAGGTCCCGCTCGCTCACACAGCGCGGTGGCATCGCTGGATCCAGGGACAAGGTAAGTAACTTGTGCCTGTGGATCTAGCGAGGCAAGCCCGAGTCTGACTCGGGGTTTCCGCTCGCAGCAGGAAAATCAAACCCCGAGTCAGACTCGGGAAGACCGCCAGGCAGGTTAAACAAAGAGCCCAAAGGGTGGCGCCATTCGAATGGAACTTCCCCTTTATAGTGCCGTTGTACGTGTTTTACGTCACCGCGCTTTGCTCGAGCATTTTTTTTCACGAACGTGTGTATGCAAGGCAGGCTTGAGAGGAATCACGTCGAGAAAAATGTTGTTTTCTTACATGACATGAATAACGGTCATGTGTAGGAAATTTTAGTTGACTTAAGAGAGATGTAGAGATGTAGTTGACTAAATACCAATAAAACTAAAACAATTGCAGAAGACTAAAATGGGACTAAAACTAAAATGCCATTTCAGTCCTTAGATTAAGACTAAAACTAAATCGAAATTTGCTGTCAAAATTAACACTGCATACAACACTCCCCTAGTGACACCGAACCCATTTTCTCAGTGCATTAACCATTTCCATGGAAATCAATGGAACAACGTGGTATAATAATGGCACCCAGCAGTTCTAATAGAAGTTGCTCTCTGTGCTCAGCCCACACAGACTCCTAAGTCTGGGTCACACCACAGTCTGTGCACCAGCTCTGGACATGGAAAGGGTTTTGCAGCTAACACAGTACTCAACAGTCTGAAAAGTGCCACAAGTAGATTCCCGTGCCCAAAGGTCACATTCCAGGTATGACCTGCAATTAACCAGTCCAGTGGGTCTAGGTACGACATCCAAAGCTATCGCTGAGAATATGATGATCTGGATAGCTGCATAAGACACCAGAAAAAATGTCCATCCTACTAGGACACTACTAGGACACTATAAAAAAAACTGAGACATGTTGGGAGTGAGATGGTTTATACCAGGCCTGTCACTGTTTTTTTATTTTCCAGTGTCCAAAACTAGGGATGAGCCGAACACCCCCCCCCAGTTTGGTTTGCACCAGAACATGCGAACAGGCAAAAAATGTGTTCGAACACCGTTAAAGTCTATGGGACACGAACATGAAAAAGTGCTAATTTTAAAGGTTAATATGCAAGTTATTGTCCTAAAAAGTGTTTGGGGACCTGGGTCCTGCCCCAAGGGACATGTATCAATGCAAAAAAAGTTTTAAAAACTGAAGTTTTTTTAGGAGAAGTGATTTTAATAATGCTTAAAGTGAAACAATAAAGGTGAAATATTCCTTTAAATTTCATACATGGGGGGTGTCCAAAGTATGCATGTAAAGTAGCGCATGCTTCCCGTGCTTAGAATTGTCCCTGCACAAAGTGTAATTTCTGAAGAAAAAAAGGCATTTAAAACTACTAGCGGCTATTCATGAATTGTCGTCCCGGCAATACAGAGAAAAGTAATTGAAAAAAATGACAGGGTCCCCCCCCCCCAGTCCATTACCAGGCCCTTTGGGTCTGGTATGAATATTAAGGGGAATCCCTATCATTTTTTTCAATGACTTTTATCTGTATTGCCGGGACCGACAATTCATTAATAGCGTGAGTAGTTTTAAATGAATTATTAAAATACCTGGACATTACAAAATGATACTACAGGCAAATAACTGATGCGTTTGATAAATAACCGATGAAGCTGACTGATGGTCCGTCGCGCCCACACACCATCGGTTAAATAACCGATTGTGTCAGAACGCGGTGACGTAAAACACAACGACGTGCTGAAAAAAACGAAGTTCAATGCTTCCAAGCATGCGTCGACTTGATTCTGAGCATACGTGGATTTTTAACCGATGGTCGTGCCTACTAACGATCGTTTTTTTCCTATCGGTTAGGTATCCATCGGTTAAATTTAAAACAAGATTGCTTTTTTTTAACCTATGGATAAATAACCGATGGGGCCCACACACGATCGGTTTGGTACGATGAAAACGGTCCATCAGACCGTTGTTCTCTGGTTAACCTATCGTGTGTACGAGGCCTTAGTCTGATGACACGCATACATAAAATATCACTGAGAAAGCAAGTAAAGGTCTTTTTAGGCCTAAAACGACTAAATTTATCACCTTACCCTCGTACAACAGTTCGGTTATTCTCGCTAAAATACAAAGGCTTCTTTTTTTTTTCTCAAACAAAGGTTTTTTATTGAGCAAATGTAGAAAACATAATACAAAACTCCAGAGCATACTCATAAATGAAATCACAAGGAATAATACACTTATAGCATGACATGACACTTCGCCAAAAGCCACTCAGTATTGTAGATCCCCTTAAAGCCGTCCCCAACTCCCCCCCCCCCCTGCTGGCATGTAGAAATATCCAGGAACCAGGCAGTCGCAAATCTAGAATAACCTTACATACACAAGATCTATCGGGGCTAGACCCGGAACATCAAGCCACTGGGCCCATAACTTTTCATATTTACCGCTGGTCCCTCTTCTCTGATACACCACCTTCTCCAGTCTCAAAGTGACCCCCATTTGTTTAATCCATTCCTGCACTGTAGGTGGTTCAGTGTCCTTCCAATGTCTCAGTATCACTAAGCGAGCCTGGAACAGGGCCCTACCTATAGCCTGTCTAGGGATATCCTCCACTAGGAGGCTCTCAGTTATCCCCAACAGGCAAACCTTGGGCTCCAAGGGAACTTGTATCTGGAAGGCCCCGTTAATAGTGTCAACCACCCCTGTCCAAAAATACAAAGGCTTCTAATATGACGTGGAAGCTAGCTAGATAGCAAGATATACCAAAAAATGTCCTTCTCAAAAAGCCAGAGATATGCATTTTTCTGGCATGAAAGTATTACTATGTAAAAAAAAACATATGTAAAAAGTAAATTTAAACCCAATGAATATACCAAGTTATTTACTATAACTGCAATGTGGAAATAAACATTTGTGAATCACAGGGCACAGAACAATCTGTAACAATAAACAAACAGAGGGTGCACCAGCCTAGTGCAATATCCTTTGGTGCCTGTTATTGGTAAAATAAAAGTACAAAAACTCACAAACCAACATGTGTACAAGCTCATCAGAACAAATCCAGGAACATAACACCAGAAAAACTTTGGCTCTGAGGAAGAGGGCATGTCCATTGAAACGTGTCAGCCTTCCAGACCTGTGCAGCTTCTCTTTGTGATAGGAGGAGATGATATGTAGGAATTCTGGTGTTCTGTTCCTGGATTTGTTCTGATGAGCTTGTATACATGTCGGTTTGTAAGTATAATTTGTACTTTGATCTTACTAATAAAAGATACCAAAGGATCATGCACTAGGCTGGTGCTCCTTTTGTATGTTTATTGTTGAAGTTTGTCAAGACCACCCCAGTCGTAGGAGGGCAGCAAAATGTGGTTCTTCCATTTGGGTCAAGATTGGAACAGGGAAGCAGGAATCTATAAGTTCTGAGTACCAAACTTGCAAACAGGAGGAATTTTTTTTTATTCCTAAAGTGATTTTTCTAAAAATAACAAACATGTTATACTTACCTGCTCTGTGTAATGGTTTTGCACAGAGCAGCCCAGATCCACCTTTTCTTGGGTCTCACACTAGTGCTCCTCGCTCTGCCCTCCTGCCAGGTGCCCCCACAGCAAGCAACTTGCTGCGGGGGCACCCAGGCAGGTGCACTCCCAACCGGTAGCTCTGTGTGTCCATCTCCTGATTGTCTCACTGGCTGTGATTGAACCAAAAGCCAATCAGGAGTGCGAGTCCCTGGAGAGGCAAGGCTTTCTTGGACATCGCTGGATTGAGAGGGGGCACAAGTAAGTATTAGATAGGGTCTGGGGGGGCTGCTGCACACCAAAGGTTTTTTACCATCATGCATAAATGCATGATGGTAAAAAACCTTGTGCCTTTACAACAACTTTAACAGAAAAATATGTGCTAATCTATAGCAACCAATCAAGTTCTACCTCCTGCTTCAACAATCAATGTTTTAGTGAAAAGGGAAGGTCTGTCACACTCAAGCTATGTCTGGATGAGAAACACACATAGGCTTCAGGCAGAAAGGCATTGCAAGGCTTCATTTCCAATCTTAAATATGTTATTTTAAACAATAACCCTTTATATGCTTGGTACAGAAAATTAAAACAAAGCTGGTTCTTATGGATTCTGCAATGGCTACATGAAGGACATGGCAATAAAACAGAGCACAGGATCAGCTTGCAGTCTTCTATACAAATAAACACAATATTAAGTTTGTCTATAAAAGTATTTACCTTGACAACCCTTTGCTCTATTGTTTTCTATTGTATTATAGGAAAATAACATTTCTTTCCTCACATTACAATGTCAGAGCTCTGTTTCTCTGAAAGCTGGAGTGAAAGTGGCACACTCCAATACTCATGCATGACAGTCTTCCTTTAAGTTATTTTCAAGCTTCATCTTCTTTTTTTCCCCCCACTATAACTAAAGCAAAGTCACACTCGCTACAACCATTTGCATCTAAGGAAAAGATGTTTTGCTTTGGTGATATAGTTAATGAGTCTAAAAATATTCAGTATAATAATTCTGTCAAAGCCCCCACAGTCTCCTCAATGAGCAGAAGCCTGCAGGATTCCAATGGGGAGCCAAATAATGAGCTCTCAGCATTCGTTCCCACATCGTCCAGGCGAAATATACTTGGGCCTTTATGGTTCCACATCATTAGCAACATGAAACAAAGACACATGCTTGACTTTAATAAGCGACTAAAGTTGCTGGCTTATTAGGCTGTTACCGCACATAAGCTCTATTTCAGTGTGACAAAACAGCTCTGCACAAACAAAAGGCAGGAGAGGGCTCTACAACCAAATGTATGGAGTTGTGGATTACATTGTAAATTACTGAACGGAGAGCCTTCCACCTACTGCGGGTGTCCTCATATGGATCACTCTGCTGGAGAGCAAGCTGTAAAGGGCCGCTGCAATCGGTGTAGTTACATATGTGACTGAATTTTACTTGATCAACTTGCTAGGAGGAAATGAACAAGCTGATTTCCCACTGGGAAAGGTTCAGATATGATTAACTGGGGCATGACCAAATAGGTCAATGATATCACAGTGCATTTGCAGCACTGTAATTAAGTGGGAAATTTCTGTGATTTGTTTTTCCTTGTTCTTCATGTAGCAATAATGCATTACCATGGATTCAGTTAGTTTCTTTCATAACAATTCACATCTACACAATCATTTTCATTTAAGCAACATTCTCATTTACATCTCTATTTCTTTTCCTCCAGCCAATAAACAAACTCATGGGAAGAATTGTATTCCAAATAAAGGAAGCATGTCTTGTATTGAATTTCTGATAAAACAGGTTGCTGCCAGAGACAGGAAATCTTTAAGGTATCGGTAAGAAAAAAGTTGAGTTAGGTCTAGGTTGATTATCGCTGTAAAGGCCTTCTGCTGTCATAACCAGCATACAGCGCAGCTTTACTGTCACTATTAATAGAAGAGAATAAAAGTTGTGTTCTTTAGCTTCCTAAACAGTCATAGCATCAGGATAACACAATTGGTGCTTTCTAATCCATTTATGTGCAGTTATTATAGCACAAGGTTAGCAACAAAAAAAAGCTAAAAGATATGAAACCCCTATGAAAGTTTTCATGTCCAGTGGTAAACAAACTTTTATGACCAGACTAAGTTTTGAAGTTTTGGTATGGAGCAGTTCCTAGTGACTTGCTATTTTTATTTTTCAAAGTTGAACAGTGACATATCCTGCAAAGCAAGGAGCTATTGCATAAGGTCTGTGTTAGTGCTTAGTGGGACCCTATTCTGTCACTGGGAGTGAGGTGAAAGAAGTACGTTGGACTGATGGAGAGACGCAGCAGTGTCCCTCCTAAATGCAACATAGATCAAGGAAGGTGTATAGTAACACAGGACAGCACTTCTATAGAGAGACCCTGTACATTTAACTACTGCTCACAGTGTAGGACTCATCTCTAAGCCAGGGGCATGGCCATAATGTTGAATTTTCACATGAATGTGGCCCTGTCTAGTCCCTGGCATTGATGACGCGCACACAGAAAAAAGGTACCCCCGTGTGCAGGGCGAATAGGCCCCACACAATGATTAAATGAGAGAAAATCAAGCAAAGTATAGCTACCTTATTTCTTCAAAGTTGCAAGGTTTGATGACGTGGGAAGCATTTGTTTGGAAAGAATGGCACTAATAAAGTTTTAAAGCAGAAGTTTAGGCATGGCAATTTTTACATTGGTTCAGCTTGGACCAATGTAAGTGTGCATGTGCCATACTTGTAGGATCCCGTGGAAGCTAGTAATCACTGTAATAGGCATTTCTGATTGCAACTAGCTTTTGGGTCCCAAGCCGAGTGCCTGTCTTGCTGCATAACCGCTTGCTGACTTGAAAATGGCACTCCTGCGCAAAACGCCATAGCTGTACGGTAGGTGATTTAAGAAGTAAAGGGCGTGCGCCCACAGTGCACGTGCAAGTGGCGTGACGCAGGAGCTTGTGCGCTTGGCCGGCAGCCCCGATTTTCCTGAGAAGGGGAGAACGGAGATCAATGTAAACATACAAATTTCTGTTCTGTCAGGGGTGAGGAGAGCGATCTGTTGTTCCTAATGCTTAGGAACAATGATCGCTCTCCTCACTCAGGCAGTCCCACCCCCCCCCCAGTTAGAATCACTCCCTAGGTAACACAATTAACCCCTTGATCGCCCCCTAGTGTTAACCCCTTCCCTGCCAATGATATTTATACAATAATCAGTGGCTATTTATAGCACTGATCGCTGTATTAATATCAATGGTCCCAAAATTGTGTCAAAACTGTCCGATTTGTCCACCGTAGTGTCATAGTCCTGATAAAAATTGCAGATCGGCACCAATTATTAGTAAAAAAATATATAGTAATAATAATAATAAAAATGCCATAAATCTATGCCCTGTTTTGTAGATGCTATAACTTTTGCGCAAACCAATCAATATACGCTTATTGTGATTTTTTTTTACCAAAAATATGTAGAAGAATTGATATCGGCCTAAACTGAGGAAGAAATTATTTTTTTTATATATTTTTGGGGGATATTTATTATAGGAAAAAGTAAAAAATATTGCTTTTTTAAATAAAAAACTCTGTCTATTTTTGATTATATCGCAAAAAATAAAAAGCGCAGAAGTGATCAAATTTTAAATACCACGAAAAGAAAGCTCTATTTGTGGGAGAAAATGGACTTCAAATTTGTTTGGGTACAGCGTCGCACGACTGCGCAATTGTCAGTTAAAGCGATGCAGTGCCGTATCGCAAAAAAATGGCCCGGTCAGGAAGTGGCTAAATTCTTCCGGGGTTGAAGTGGTTAATGAATACAGGAGTGTTTTCCGATTGAAAGAGTGGAGACTGTGACATCACTGCCCCACTTCTCCTCCTCGTCCAATTAAAGGCTTTGTATTCATTAAGAAAATGTAAAGTGTTTCCTGATTAGCATCCATGGCAAGAGAGTAACTTCCTGGGCCAGATTCAGAAAGATGCGCGCATCTTTCTGCTGGCGTAACATATCTCCGATAGTTACGCCGCTGTAACTTTGGGCGCAAGTTCTGTATTCAGAAAGAACTTGCGCCCTTATTTATGGCGGCGTAACGTATGTGTTGCGGCGTAAGGCTGCGTAATTCAAATGGGGATGTTGGGGGCATATTGTATTTAAATTTGCCTTGACCCCACGTTTTTCACGTTTTTTTGAACGGCGCATGCGCCGTCCGTAAAATATCCCAGTGTGCATTGTGCCAAAGTACGCCGCAAGGACGTATTGGAATCGACGTGAACGTAAATGACGTAAAGCCGTATTCGCAAACGACTTACGCAAACGACGTTAAAATTTCAAAACTTGGCGCGGGAACGACAGCCATACTTAACATTATGAAAGTGTGGGGGTGCTCTCGCGCCTACCTAATAAACCTTGAGATGAGAAGTCAAATGGTGTAATGAAATGAGTGATAATGCTGCTCAATCTAATGGTGTATAAATATAAATAAAAATACAGTGAAGTGATGAAAGATAAAGTGACGAGCGCAATAATATGACTGTGTATCCAATGTGTTAATCAGTGAATCAAACTGATAATTAACAAAAAATGAAACACAGTGCCAAAAACATAAATAATGAATGAATAACTTAGCCAGCATGTGGCCAGTGAAAAAACATGCACAAAACAACTGCGAAATGTCAGCAAACAAAATAAAACTCAATAACTCCTGAGGAAATAGGCTAGTAATAAAGCCTTTCAGTATCATGTGCATAAATAAACGAACAAAATTCAATGTGATTAAAAAAGTTCCATAAAGCAAAAGCTCTCCAAAGATAATGATGTGGTGTTTTCAAGGATCTTCTAATGTGGATCTTCAAATAATATGTGCTCACAAAGCGCTTACCTTCCCAAAGAAGTAATCAAGCCTTGATTATATGGATGTCCATAAGAGGTGCTGTTGGATCTGCAACTGGCTATGGGTGTCCAAGACGTCCTGTATAATCCTGTGTTTGTAAGCTCCAGACTTCTAGTGGGCAACGATGGTGCTCAGCATGGAGAAATAAAAGAAATAGCTTCCCATAGTGCAGTAAACAAGGGCTGGTTTATTTGTAAAAAACGCTACATTTGCATTTTCAAAAGCAAGATAAAAACGAAAGGAAAAAACAGCTGATCACAGCTTCCTGGTGTGTTGCTATAGTAAGTCCGTCCCTTACATGTTACGCCACGTCACGTGGCTTCATCAGAGGTGACGGACTTACTATAGCAACACACCAGGAAGCTGTGATCAGCTGTTTTTTCCTTTCGTTTTTATCTTGCTTTTGAAAATGCAAATGTAGCGTTTTTTACAAATAAACCAGCCCTTGTTTACTGCACTATGGGAAGCTATTTCTTTTATTTCTCCATGCTGAGCACCATCGTTGCCCACTAGAAGTCTGGAGCTTACAAACACAGGATTATACAGGACGTCTTGGACACCCATAGCCAGTTGCAGATCCAACAGCACCTCTTATGGACATCCATATAATCAAGGCTTGATTACTTCTTTGGGAAGGTAAGCGCTTTGTGAGCACATATTATTTGAAGATCCACATTAGAAGATCCTTGAAAACACCACATCATTATCTTTGGAGAGCTTTTGCTTTATGGAACTTTTTTAATCACATTGAATTGTGTTCGTTTATTTATGCACATGATACTCAAAGGCTTTATTACTAGCCTATTTCCTCAGGACTTATTGAGTTTTATTTTGTTTGCTGACATTTCGCAGTTGTTTTGTGCATGTTTTTTCACTGGCCACATGCTGGCTAAGTTATTCATTCATTATTTATGTTTTTGGCACTGTGTTTCATTTTTTGTTAATTATCAGTTTGATTCACTGATTAACACATTGGATACACAGTCATATTATTGCGCTCGTCACTTTATCTTTCATACTTAACATTAGCTACGCCTCATATAGCAGGGGTAACTATACACCGAAAAAAGCCGAACGTAAACGGCGTAAAAAAATGCACCGGCGGGACGTACGTTTCTGAATCGCCGTATCTACCTAATTAGCATATTCCTCGCGTAAACATACGGAAGCGCCACCTAGCGGCCAGCCTGAAATTGCAGCGTAAGATACGACGGTGTAAGACACATACACCTGTCAGATCTTAGGGATATCTATGCGTAACTGATTCTCTGAATCAGGCGCATAGATACGACCGACCCCACTCAGAGATACGACGGCGTATCAGGAGATACGCCGTCGTATCTCTTTTCTGAATCCGGCCCCCTGTGTTCAGGAAGCCATGGTAGCCACACGGCATGAGATTTCAAAGCTAATGGAAATAACTGTAGCAGCGATGCCTGCTACAGTGATTTCTAGCTTCTTTGAGCATCCTACAGGTATAGCACATACAGGTACATACTTACCTAGGTCTAAGCTGAACCAATGCAACTATGTAAAAAATAGCTTTACCTAAATTTTTTATAAATTGTGAATAAATTGCTTTAACAGTAACTTTTAGGTGCTTTGTGTACCAAAATGATCTTCCTTCATATTTTTTGTTTAGCATATATGGGGTCAGGTCCATAGCTACTTGTAATGGGGCCCAATAGAAAAACCATTGAGGGCCGGTTCACACTAGTCCAACATACACTCCGACTTCCATGTCGTATGACATGTCAAAATTAATGGTAACCTAAGAGAGCCATCTTAAGAGGCCTGATATGTGTCGATCCGACTTTGAAAATGCTCCCTGCACTACTTTGGTCCGACTTGGGCACAATTTCAATCCATTGCTTTGAATGTAAGTCGCATCAAAGTCAGAGCATCATTTTAACTAATCCGACTTGTGGCATGCGACTTGTGCTCTGAGGATCTTGAGGGGGAACCCCACGCCACCATTTTTTTTTAAATAGCACCCCAAGACCATGGATTTTTTTTTTAAAATGGTGTGGGATCCCCCAAAATCCATACCAGATCCTTATCTGGTAACGCAGCCCGACAGGTCAGGAAAGGGGGTAGACAAGCAAGCACTCCCCTTCTTGACCATACCAGGCCACATGCCTTCAAGCATGGAGGGTGGGTGCTTTGGGGCAGGGAGTGCTCTGCGCCTCCCACCTCAAAGCACCTGGCCCCCAAGTTGATGGGACAAGGACCTCTTCCCGACAACCCTGGCCAGTGGTTGTGGGGGTCTGCGGACAGGGGGCTTATCAGAATCTGGAAGCCCCCTTTAACAAGGGGGCCCCTAGATCCGGCCCCCACCCTGTGTGAATGAGTACATTCCCTACCTATTCACCAAAAAAAGTGTAGTGTTGCAAAAAACAAAGTACTGTACAAAGTAAGGTCCGTTGGCATGGGCATGGACCATAGGGTGAGTACATGGATTGAAAACTGGCTGTGACAGCTTTTGGCCGGGAAAACTGTCCATGGGTATGCTCCATAGCAGTTTTCCCGACAGGAAAACCACTGGGAATCGCAAGAGGAACATGTTCTCTTTTTCCTGCCACGATTCCCGGTGGTCTTTTTCCCGGCAATTTCCCTATGGGAAACACTGCGGTGGAGCATACACACGGCCGAGATTCCCAGCCAAAGCTCTCGCCACAGTTTGCCCAATGGGAAAACCGATGGGGCCTGATTCACGTAGGAGGGCGTAACTTTGTGCGGGCGTAGCGTATCCTATTTACGCTACGCCTCCGCAACTTAGACAGGCAAGTGCAGTATTCACAAAGCACTTGCTCCGTAAGTTGCGGCAGCATAGCGTAAATTGGCCGGCGTAAGCCCGCCTAATTCAAAGTAGGCTGGTAGGGGGCATGTTCTATGCAAATTAATCGTGACCCCACGTAAATGACGTGCCTAACGAACGGCGCAATGCCTGTCGAATTTACGCCCTAAGATACGCCGGCTCAATGCCTGTGACGTGAACGTAACCTACGCACAGCCCCATTCACGTACGACTTACGTAAACGACGTAAAAAGATACGCTTGTTCCGACGACCATACCTTGCATTCCTTGCAGGGGTAACTTTACGCCGGACGTAAGCCTTACGTAAATGGCGTAGCAGGCGCAAGTACGTTCGTGAATCGGCGTATCTAGCTAATTTACATATTCAACGCATAAATCTATGGAAGCGCCCCTAGCGGCCAGCGTAAATATGCACCCCAAGATACGACTGCGTAGGAGACTTACGCCACTCGTATCTTGGCAACTGAGAGGCGTATCTGATTCTATGAATCAGGCGCACAGATACGACGGCACAGATTCGGACTTACGAGGGCGTACGTGGAGATACGCCGTCGTAAGTCCTTTGAGAATCTGGCCCCTGGTGTGTACACTGGGAAAGTGGCCGAGCAGGTTCTCTGTTTTCCCGCCGTGAATCCCGATCGTGTGTACGGGGCATAACTGTTTTTACAGGTACCGTTAACACCTAACAATAGGTGATCTGTTAAGGGGGAGGGGACCCAAGCAATTTGGGCAGTCCTTGCATTTATTGCAACACATTTTAATGCATTAAGAAATGTGTACACAATGCACGAGGGCTCCAAAGTTTAAAAAGTTTAAAAATCAACCCTCAGTGTTAAAGGAAAAAATAAACAGTTTGTCCATTTTAGAAAAAAAAAGTTTTTCATCTTAATCATTCATGGTCACATCATCTTAGAACATATCTTTTTCCACACAGATTTAATTTGACAATCCATTTATTACACTGGTTACCTTGTGCTGCCACATTTTAATTTGCTCAGCAGTTTTTCAGTTCTGAATGACATAACACTTCCTCCGAAATGCCCAGTACCATTAAATACTGAGTCCCTCATGGCGCAAGTCTTTTCTTTCCAAAACGGCAAGAAACAATGAAAATATTTTCCAGTGCAGCTTTCCTCCTCAAATTTTCCTAAAGTCATTATTGACAGATTATATTCTATATTATGTCAAATTTATTGAAATGCTTCTGTTTTTGTTAATGTATTGCAGTTGTTCTGGGAATGTGAACAAGTCACTGTGCCTAGATATTAGATTATGACTTTACAAGCAAAGATACTCACCCTATAGACATCAATCTTATGTTCATTATGGAGCATATTTATAAAGCAGTGAATGTAAATTCACCAAACACTGATGGCAGGCGAATCAATCACTGTCATTTAAAACACATGCACCAGGAATATTCACCTACCGCAAATGTCTGGTAAGTATCACGTTCACTGCTTCTAAATATACAGTAAATGGTAAATGCATGCACAAGCTGTTAGGGATTTTGCTCAATGCACAAAAGGGCAGTACTAAAATGAAAATAAACTACAGAAATGGTCAGCGTTCATTTATTTCTACTGCTTCTACCAGGGATGGACTGGCCATTGGGACTACAGGGAGTTTCCCGGTGGGCCGATGGCTCAGTGGGCCTGCTTCAGTGACAGCGGACCGCTGCCCCCCTCCGCTCCTCTATTTCTCCCTTCCCGCAGCACTCACTTCCTCCCCCTTTCTGCAGCACTCACCTGGGGGGAACAGAGAAGCAGGGGGAGGACCAGAGGAGCAGGGGAGACGACAGAGGTGCATGGGGGAGGGGACAGACAGCTGACTCAACAGCTATGGCCTGGGAGTTTCTCACTTCTGCCTAATCTTGTCCCATAAGGGGGGGGGGGCACTGAACTGATTCTTTGCCCCGGGTGAAATAATGTCTAGCTTCCCCACTGGTACTGCCTATAAGAGGACCAGTACCAGCCGTTCTACTCTAATAAAGTGGAACGGCTAGTGAAGGGGGAGAGGGGGCTTGGGTGGCCGGGGGGGTGCAGGATTTGTCCGGCCGCCATGGGAAAGACCTGTCAAAGTGGGCCAGTCTGGATGAAGTCCAGGGCCAAATTTTTGTCCCAGTCCAGCCCTGGCTCCTACCTACAAGATGTCTAATTCTAACCAGAGTGTGAGTGGAAGCTGTATAGCCATGGCCAAAAGTATTAGTGCACTTCTACGTTTCCCCAAAGAATCATAATGTGCGGTAAAGGTAAATTATGTTTAAATTGACATGTAAATAAGCATCCAACATTTCTTTGTCCCATATTCAACTCTAAAAACCCTTTGTTTTAGCTTTAGGACCAGGTAATGCCAGGAACCTCACAGGAAGTTTTTGATCATCCCTGTGTAATTCACATGCAGAGAATTTAAATGGGCTAAATCCCACTGGACTGCACCAATAGTAGTGCATGTACTGCTTTAAAAAACACACTTCAACTGGATCGCATGGTACTTCTGTACCGTGCAATCCAGTGCAGACAAATCCACTGAGTTTGCAACCTGCATTTTGGGTGGCATTGACCTAACATTGGCACCCACTGCAGATTGCAACTGCAGTGCATTTTAAACGTGGTGCTGGAAACACAGGTTTCCAGCACCACGTTCTGATGTGAATGGACACTATAACATATTCTTAAAAATAATAGAACAAATAAAGATTGCATATACATAAATACTGGTACCCCTGAGAACCTGAACCAGGCAGACAATTCACTTTGACTACTTGCCAACCAGCCGCCGTCGTTATACGGTGGCAGGTGGGCTTCCCTGCACAAACCGCTGTAGCTCTACAGCAGACACCGGAGAAGATGCGCGTGGCCGGCGGCTGCAATGTCCGTTGGTGACCCGCGATTGCTCCTCAGAGAGCCAGAACAAGGATCTGTCAATGTAAACAGACAGATCCCCATTCTGTCAGGGAGGTAGAGAGGGATCTGCTGTTCCTAGAAGAATACATATTGGTCTAAACTGATCAATACATTTTTTTTGGGGATATTTATTATAGCAAAAAAGTAAAAAATATTGTTTTTTTTATTCGAAATTGTAGCTCTTTTTTTGTTTATAGTGCAAAAAATTAAAACAGCAGAGGTGATCAAATACCACCAAAAGAAATCTCTATTTTGGGGAAAATAAAGGACGTACATTTTGTTTGGGTACAGTTTAACACAACCACACAATTGTCAGTTAAAGCGACTCAGTGCCGTATCGCATAAAATGGCCTGGTCAGGAAATGGGTAAATCCTTCCAGGGCTGAAGTGGTTAATTAACATCACAAGTGCATGTAATCTCTTAACTAGTCAGTAAGCCTATTTGAATGGAGAACAATTCTGACTTGTATGTCATTGTATGTCTTGTAGGAATTGTATGTCATATTGTGCACTACAGCCAACTCGAACAAGATAATAAAAAAGTCTGGAAAGAAAGAAAGAAGGTAACAGACAAACATTCTAATGGTAAAGTCTACTAAACTATCTCCAAAGAGCTTCATATTCCTCTGACTAGGGTTGTTAATGTTATCAAAAGGTTGAAGGTTCATGGGACCATAGCCACCAGACTGAACAGATGCATCTTTCGAATGATGGAGGAAGAACCAATGGAAACTTCAAAATACATTCTGGCTGACCTCCAAGATTTATGTACAACATCTATCAATGTCTGAATGAAAGTGGACTGCACAATAGAAGACCAAGGCACACCCTTTCCCTAAGACTTCTCAAAGATAGACATAAAAAAAAGGCAGAATTAATTTTGCTATAGTGCATGTTAAAACATTCCTTTTCAAAGACTGTCCTTTGAACAGATTAAACACAATTAGATTGGTTTGGAAATCGCAAAAAAAAAAAAATAAGACTCATTTAGCTCCTCGTTTAAAATGTGGATACAATTGTGGTTCTTTTAAATTGAATACCTCTGTGTTATTGGGTTGCTTTGCTGTCTATGGCACCAGGGGCCTTGAATCTGTAAAGAGCACTACAGTATCATACTGGAAGGTATTTTGGATCAAAACCTAATGGCGGGTGTTAAAAAAAATATTTCTAAGATAAACCAAGAATAGTTCTGAAACAAATACTAGACCTTTAAGAAGTAGCCAGTTGATTCCTGTTTTAAATACAATAGAACAAATATGGAAAAAGCTAAAACTCACAGTAAAGAGCGAAGGAACCCATCAACTGGTGTAGTTTGCTGAAGAATGGGACAAATTGCCAGTTAAGAACTACTGCTTCATTGTAGTTATTCCTCAAAAGGGTGTGGTATGAAATATTAAGTTTGGAGTATCAGTAATTAATAATATGTATAGTATTTCCATGCCATATTCCTTTGTTTTATCATTTACAAGAATATGTTCAGTCAAAAAGTAAAAGTAAAATGTCTGCTCTATGGACTAAAGGATAGTTATATCTACAGAATGTTAGGTCATGTATTCATTCACAACAATGTACTCATCTTATTGCAACAAACTGAATTGGAGACATTTTAGCTGACCTGGTATTGTCTGGGCCCAGGTGAGTATAAATTCTGTAGGGGTGGGATGGGGTGGTAGTGCCTGGTTCAGGCTCTTAGCAGTGTGCTAAGAGGCTGAGCCAGCTTCCGGTCCAGGCATCTGGGTGGATCCCAACTGTAAAGTTGGAATCGATTCAAAGCCTGACCTTCCTGAGTGACATCAGTCAACAGCGGATCACAGAAGTGCAGAACCAACTGCACATCTGTGATCCCCAGGAGCTTTGGCTATATTCTTTAACTCAAAAAAGTACCTTCTATTGATCTCAGCCTACTCCAAATCTCAGAATTCCCTTTTTGCTGCATCTGGCTTCCAGTTAGAGGGTGGCTACATTCATTCTCCTTGGTTCCACTGTATGGGAACATAACTACCCTCTTTTGCTCACTCATTTCATAGACTGGGGACTATGGGATTTGTGGTGCACATAGAGAAGTGCACATGACTGCAACTAACATGCACTGCTCATTTCAAGCCAACAGAAGTGAAGGGGAAAGAAGAGATTAAAGGAACACTAAAGGTTCGTTTTTTATTAGATCAATTGATTGCTGTAAGCTAGAGCATTTAAATATTACTTACCTCGTTTTTCCTTTTGACCTCCAAAATACAGTAATCCAGGTTTGAAAATGCCATTTCCTGTCACTCCTCTTCTTGCTTTCCACCAGCATCTGAGCCATTTTGCATGGTGGAAAGCAGAATGTGCTCACCCCCTCCCTATGACTACAGCCCTGCATGAAGATGCTCTCTTATCCATCACAGGCATGGAGGCTAAGCCTAATGGGAAGTGTAGTTCCCATTAGGCCGTGAGCAAGAATGAATGCGCACCGCAAACCAGGAAGTCAGTGAGAATAATGATTCAGGAGTGACGGAGGTGAATAAAACAGCTCGATTTCAACAGGTATCAAACTAGTTATAATGCAAAACATTACTTTTTACTTTATCAGCTACTGTCAGACTTTAATTTAAGAGGAAAATATTTTTGTGTATTTACAATCCCTTTAAGGAGCTGACAGAGGGCGTTACAAGAAAGCAGAATAATACAGTAAGAAACAATTTAATGAAAAGTAGATTACAGGACCATTAGGTGTGTATGGATTTTCGGAGAATAGGGAGATCAAAGCTATTTTCCTACATTGGAAGAAGCCTGCTCCTTAACCGTGTCCTTCTGGAAAGGTTTGGTCAATTCCATGATCCCTTTCGAGAAAACAACATACATCTCCAGGGGTTGTGATAAGAAATTTACTAAGGTTTGGCAGACATGGTTGGATTCCTTCTCCACTGCAGGGTAAATTCCAGGTAAGGGCTGGGTATTACCTGCTGATACATACTTATGCATCAGGCAAAAAGAGTATTTGGTTAAAGATTGGCCAATAGATAGAATTACCATTAGAGCCCTCTATTTTCATAGTCCTCAGAGATTACCGTATTGGGTTTTGACTCCACGCTATGAGGTACTTTTGGGTCCAGATCGCCTGAGGGCCCATCCAGCTACTATACAATAGACATGTGCATTCTTTTTCATCCGAATGCATTTTCGTCTGAATTTTGGATATTTTCATTATCGTGTTAACAAACGAAAATGAATGTGCAGAATGCGAAATCCGAAAGATCCGACATACAAAAATGCTTTATTTTCTTTTTCGTTGCTATAACAATTCGATATAGATAGGAGATTCGACATGGCGCTGACAATAGCAATCTGTGTCTATCGAATCTGCGGTCGAATGTGCCTAACCTTAACTCTATTAGTCCCAGATTATTCTACATAGAGAGGAAAGATTGGACTTAGAGAGAAATGGTAGACCATTCGACATGAACTACGAAGATTCGACAAAGCAGCGAAAAACATACAAACGTCAAATCTGTCATTGAAGGCTTATGGTGTCTGTTGAAAGCTCTAAGAAGAATTGACAAGCAGCTAAACTGTACAAGACTGCAATCGTACATTTCCGGTCAAATGCTTGGCCCATAGGCTATAGAAGAATTTGAATGTTGGTTGACTAGTAATAATAATGTATAAATATAATTATTACTAGTGTCATTCAACATTAGAAATGTTTCTATAGCTTGTAGGCAGAACATTCGACCGGAAATGTACAACTGCGGCGTTGTACAGTTTAGCTGCTCCGTCGAATCTTCTTAAAACATTCGACAGACACCATGAGCCTTCAATGACAGATTAGACGTTAATTAATTCTGATTTTCGGACAAATGCATTTTTTAACGGAACAAAGAAAAAATATTTCGGGAGTAACTAAATAAATTTATCGAAAACGAAATTTCGAAACAAAATATTTCAGTGTGCACATGTCTACTATACAATTGCAATGGAAATTGAATTACAGCACTTCATTGCCACAGCCCTGCAGGAGACAAGTTTTGGGATGGAAAGGTTTGGGTGAGAATAGGTTTACTGGGTAGATAGAGGGTATTTGTTTTCTAGGATACCTACAAATTGTTATTGTTGTATGGCCCTGTGTAGCCAACTCAAGGCGATTCCTATTGTAAACTCCACTTTGTTGTTATGTTAAACATTAAGGGCCAGATCCTCAAAAGAGATACGCAGGCGGATCTGCTGTTCCGCCTGCGTATCCCTGTTTCTATCTTTGGAACTGATCCACAGAATCAGTTTCCAAGAGATAGACAGAAGATCCGACATGTGTAAGGGACTTACACTGCCGGATCTTAGGATGCAGTACCGCATCCGCCGCTGGGGGCATTTCGAGTCGAAATGCCGCCTCGGGTATGCAAATTAGCACTTACGGAGATCCACGAAGCTTTTCAGCTTAGTTTTTTCTCCGTAAGTATTAGTTTGCAATCGTAAAATTATGGCTGCTTTTACAAAGTGTAAAGTTAGTACACCTTGTAAAAGCAGACCCTGCTTTCCAGCGACGTTGTCTTTTTTATTTATTTATTTTTTTCCGCCGCAACTCGTTTTTTTTCCCGACGCAACTTTTTTGACCCGGCGCGATTCACGAAGCTCGGCGTAACCTAATTTTGCGCTATGCACGTCGAGAAAATGACGTCACGAGCATGCGCAGTACGTCCGGCGCGGGAGCGCGCCTAATTTAAATGGGACTCGCCCCATTTGAATTGGGAACGCCTTACGCCGGACGGATTTAAGTTACACAGCCGAAAATTTCTAGGTAAGTGCTTTGTGGATCGGGCACTTAGGTAGAAATTTTCAGCCAGTGTAACTTAAATGGGAATATTTAAGTTACGGCGGCTGGCTGTGGATCTGGCCCTAAATACTTAATAAAAATATATTTTTTTATAAAAAAGCCTTCCTTATTGAAAGTTCTTCCCTACACTTCTCTTTTTAAGCATTTTTATATAGTAACAGATCCACTTTAAATAGAGAGTCACAGCTAAAATAGCTTAAAAAAGAATCAAACACTAGGATAGTGACATTGGTTTAATATTATTGTTATTGGTAGGAAGGTTAGTGTATTATAAAAAACAAATGAATAAACAACATAAGTGAGGACAGCTGCTTTACTGTCCAGCAATCATTTTCTGAAGCC
Source organism: Rana temporaria (assembly GCF_905171775.1). Classification (NCBI taxonomy): domain Eukaryota; kingdom Metazoa; phylum Chordata; class Amphibia; order Anura; family Ranidae; genus Rana; species Rana temporaria. The sequence continues at coordinate 311,878,834 of NC_053493.1, forward strand.
AGTCCAGGACTGCTGTCCACCACCAAAATGTACTAAAACACCTTCCACAGTGTACAGTGCATGAAGAGACAGCAGAGGCTTTTTCATCAAATTAGTATGCAACATAAGGCAGCTGTATATTCAAATGGGTTTTCTAGCAATTTGGTTGTTTTCCTTATAATAACAGGAAAGAACATTTTGATTTTGAAGGTGACAGAGGCAATATTACCAGAATTAAACAATCTGAATTAGCTTTTTCATGAAATGTAATATGTTTTATGCTTTTAGATTGGATGCTCCAGTGCGTTCAGATGAGCCTTTTCACTGTCACAGTCAATGACCAGGAACAGAATAAGCTCTGGAGGTAGGATTATCCTCAAATTTAATTTTTTTTTTATAGAAAAAGAAGCTAATAGCAAATGTTCTCAGCTAACTGTAGGTTCATCTATGCTATAACTAGAGAAACAAGAAATTATATTAGATAAAAAGAAAAGTAGAACATTAGTAAACAAAGGGGTGTTTGGGAGATTGCTATTCAGGCTCAGCTAGAAGCAATTCTTATCATCAACAAAGACAAAAATAAGTGACAAGTATGCAGACTTTCTAAATGATGCTTAAAGAGTTAGGTTTATTGTCATTTAATATAAGCAGCTCATATTAAAATGCAAGTATATTTTCTGTGTTAAAATGATGCATTCACAAATCTGACTCTATACTACCACGGCATCATATTTAAGGGCATAGGATGTGAATGTCTGGGTTCAAATTCATTATTTGATCACTAAAAACATGCTTTGTATTATTTTTGCTATTAGACATGAATTTGGAAAGACCTGTAGAAGATTAGCGTGGAGAGTTTTGTGTGTGGGTTTTTAAAAACAAGGGGCCAGATTCACGTAGAATCGTAGATACGTTACACCGCCGCAAGTTTTCATCGCAAGTGCCTGATTCACAAAGCACTTGCAAAAAAAAATTACACCGGCGGCCTCCGGCGTAAGCCCGCATAATTCAAAGGGGCGTGTGCCATTTAAATTAGGCGCGCTCCCGCGCCGGACCTACTGCGCATGCTCCCTTTTAAATTTCCCGCCGTGCTTTGCGCGAAGTGACGTCATTTTTTTAGAACGTCTTACGCAAGAAGGAAACATTTTTAAATTTCGACGCGGGAACGACAGCCATACTTTATACAGCACATACGTGGGCTGTGTAAAGTTAGGGCACCTAAAACGACGACTAACTTTGCAACGGTAAACTAGACTAGCAGCGACGTAGCGAAAGCGAAAAACCGTTGTGGATCACCGTAACTCCTAATTTGCATTCCTAATCAGGAGATACGCCGTCGTATCTCTTTTGTGAATCTGGGCCAAAGCTACAAACAACAGAAAAACAATGTACCAGTCTTCAGACACACACAATTTTTTATAATAATTAAACCTGCATGTCCTTTTTTTAGTTTTGTTCTTTGTTTTTCAGTAAATATTTCTAATGTCCAAGACAGCCTCTTTATAATTGGTCTTCTCTTAGCCAAAAGGTGCCTACTTATTGTAATGGTGACCAGAAGCCTCTGGGCTCAGTGACTGGTCCCCTCAACATCCCTCAATGATTTAACGCTGGCAACACTGATGTCAGCATTGCTTAATGTACAGATACTAGTTTTAAATGCTAATAGAGGTTCTGATTACCCAGCACCACCCTAATTGAAGTTTCTCCACCCCATATTCCTGTCCTCCCTGCTGGAGTATGCAGTGTCCTAAAGCTGCATGTCACCTAGTAGCTCAAGATACTAACAGATATCGGAAGTGACAGTGCAGGGGCTTTGCTGTCCATTCTCTCATGCTTTTCTCTGCCTGACTGCAGCCCACTGAGCCTTGCTGCATTTAATGTCTAATGCCACACGGTCGGAATTTACGATGGAAAAAGTCTGACTGAATTTTTTTTATGGATATCCGTGTGTATGCCCCATTTTTCCATCGGAAATTTCGCTGACTTAGAAAGAGAACATGTTTTTTTTTTTTTTCGACGGAAAAATTTCTATCAGAAATTCCGTTCGTCTGTATGGAATTCCAATGGAGAAAAAAACATGCATGCTCGGAAACAATTTGACGCATGCTCAGAAGCATTGAACTTCATTTTTTTAGGCTCGTCGCAGTGTTGTACGTCACCGCCTTTTTGACGGTGTGTCCGTGTGTATGCAAGACAGCTTGAGCAGGATTCTGTGGGGAAAACCCGTAGGAGTTTATTCCGAGGGAAAAATCGGTCGTGTGTATGCAGCATTAGTAGCCCAACATAGAGTTGAACAGAGCCATGCCCGTCTCCATTTACCTCTATAAACAGCCAGCAGAAGTGCCAGCTGGTTGATTGATTGTCCCGGTGGGACAGGACAGCCTAAGAAAGCCGCGGAAGGCGTGGGAGGGGGGTTAGCTGCTAGGATTGCTTTTACAAGAGAGCCGACTGTCGGGTCTAAAAAACAATACCAGGATGATGTCTGCAGGCATCATCCCACTGTAACCATGTGAAGTCTAGCAACGTACCAGTAAGTTGATGATTGTCAATGATCTTGAAGTATGTAAACTTTTTGAAGATCCCCATACAACGTCCCTTTGTGTCCACGGCTGTGGACACAAAGGGACGTTGTACCACATATTGTGGCAGTGCCCTAAGGTAAGGCGTTTCTGGATTAGAGTGTACAACTTCATCTACACCCAAGAGACGTCTCATAGATTTTATATTCAAATAAGCAACAATTATTATTGCAAAATCTTGGAAATCGGCAGTCTTGCCATTCGAACAGCTCAAGCATAAACTTTCTTGGATTGTGATTAATGAGCGCATGTCAGCGAATTTGAATGATAACATGTGGATGTTTGAGAAAGTTTGGGACCCATGGGTCAAGTACCTGACTGGAGATCTAAGATCCATACCCGATTAAGGCAGTTTGAGAATAGTGGGACTCGGCGTGCAAGGTCATGCCCTACTTTCCCTGTTAACCTTTCCCTTCTCCTCTTTCCCTCTTGTTTGTCTCTGCTATTTTATCTCCTAGGTCTTTTTGTCTACTACCTCTAAACCTAGAAAAGCTACTACTAACTGTAGTGAAGACCAATTTCTGGGTGACGAGGGATGCGCCTTCTTTTTCCTAGAGGTCCTCTTCCACAAACATATACAGTTACTAACAAGTCCACCTCCAAGCCATTATTGTTTATGAGCTGACTTTAAGCTTGGAAGCACAATTTTTAGTTGTACAGTTAGGCCAAAATGCACCTTGTTAATGCTTCATTTAGAGTTTTGAACAAATGATGGGGTTACCCCACATTGACGGTGCACTCAATACTGACTGTGAAGATTCTCATTTGGAAAAGTGCCTTTCTCTATGTTTTTTTTAGTTTAATGATTGTACTTTTACCTATTCACTCTGTATTTTACATTGTGGAAGATACGCATTCTTTGTTTTAACTTTGTATTCTTTTTTGTGAAATACTTAAAAAAATTATGGAACAGAAACCCCCAATGTGAAATATGACTTAAATCATATGCAATAGTAAATATTGTTTCAAAGTGTTGCTTACAAAATGACTATGCATTTTTTTTATTTCTTAAACGAAATAGACCAGAACATAGGACAAGTAACACAGTGTCCAGAAATATCACTGTATACAGAAGCCTTAGCATACATTCCAACAATCAGTTCAAGTATACAGTTTGCATATAGAGTCCATCAAGTGATGTAGTTATGCTGCTCGTCCATAACAGATGTATCTCGACCCCCTCCTGGTCTTTTTTTTTTTTTTTTTTCGGATTAAGTGAATGAAATGAACCATGGGAAGGAATAAGTAAACCAGCAGAAGAGTAAGAGCGGGAGGAAGACCAAAAATGCAAAAGCTAGGGACGGAAAGAGAAAATAAAAGAGGGGGAGGTATAAGAGGAATGGATTGGGAGGGATAGGAGGAAGGGGGTGGGAGGAGAGCCTTTCTCCTCCCTACAGCACCACCAAGACCAGTGACAATGCAGCTTTTAGGGTGTCTGTACAACAGCCAGGGAGTCTAAATGTAAAAATGTTTCTCAGATTGGTCTATGAGAAATTTGGTCAATTTGCTCCATAAGTTGCATGCCTGATACTCTAGTGCAGCAATGTACTACTGGTAGGTGGATTAATTGTTTTCCATAGAGCTGCTGCATTCAGAATATATCTTAGGAGTGAGTTTTTGTAGCGTTTATATGATAGTTGCGTATTATGTAAAAGATAGGTGGTGGGTGAGTCTGCAGGGACCATCCAGTTTAATTTTTGATGGAGGATTGAATTTATGATCAAAAAGTGGTAAGCACTAGGAATTCCCAGAAAATGTGTAACAAACACCCTTCCGCTCTGAGGCAGCATCAGCGTAGGGGAAACACTTGAAGGTTGATCTTATTTTAAAAGTTGAGGCCTTTTGTGACACCTAGTAAGTATTTTATATCCATTTTATTGTTATGCGTTTGTCAATAAGGCTTTGCGAGCAGGTAGTAGAATTCTATCTTTTTGGGCAGGAGAGAATGTGATACGAGATACGCATGAAATTCCGGTATTTCCGTCCTACCTAAAATAATTACACCGGCGCTTCTTTGTGCGCAAATTACGCTAGACACGCCGCTGTATTTGATAGGCAAAGATGCAAATGAGGGAGATAGGGCGATCCACAAAATTAAGTGTGTGCGGCGTAGATTACGACCTGTGCGCTTCTGTTAGTTTCCCGGAGCACTTTTACACTTTATAAAAGCAGCCCTAATTTTACACATGCCGTGTAAAGGTCAGCTAAAGCAATACCATGAAGGAAGAGCTGATCACACACACTTGCTGGACTACAATCTGTATGCCACCATGCCAGGGGCATCCATACCCCTATCTATAATAGTGACTTTAGTAACCCAGGGTACCCCCTCTTCTGAGGGAACAGCAGTCAGGAGACGCCTCGCAGAATGCTTATTTGCAGAGTAAACGCACATTAATGATGTCACAATGAGAATGCATGAATGCACGCCACTGTGGTCCCTAGCACAGACACATCACATGCACATCGAATTGGATTAGATCCAAGTCCCCCCCCCCTTTGGTACTTGGGAGCAGCAACGCCACGCCACGGCTCCAATTATGTAACTGTGCATTCATACACCATTCAGGAACCTGGGATCACTTCTTCCTGGTCCTGGGGATCCCTACTCCACCAAAACTGAGGGTGACACCCTTATTTTATCAGGAATGCCACCCCCCCCACATTCACACATCATTCACACACATAAATCAAATCATAAGTACAGAATACCAAATGAAATAATAAAAAAAAAAAAAAAACATAAAAATAAAAAAACAAAAGTATCCCTGCTAATTAATTATCGGCGGCGATTGCTACGCCTTGGCTGGCCACGGGCACGGGCACGGGCACGCCCTCGTGGAGGATGTCCATTGGGGGGTGTGAGCTGGGGAAGGAGGAGCCTCCTGGGGGGGGAAGGAGGAGCCTCCTGGGGGGGTGAGCAGGGGAAGGAGGAGCCTCTTGGGGGGTGAGCAGGGGAAGGAGGAGCCTCCTGGGGGGGGGTGAGCAGGGGAAGGAGGAGCCTCCTGGGGGGGTGAGCAGGGGAAGGAGGAGCCTACTGGGGGGGTGAGCAGGGGAAGGAGGAGCCTCCCCTGCTGGCCTGCCCTCCAAGGTCACTGCAATTCTACTGAGACAGGCAGTGAGGGCAGCCGCATTGGCCTGGCCAGACCTAGTATTGTCCTGCACAGCCTGGGTCAGGGCAGTCACCTCCCGGGCCACGCCTGTTGTGGCGGTCTGTAGGTCGTTCATGCATGTAATGACCGCCACTGAGTTGGTGGCCACATCACCGACTGCCTCCATCATTACACCCAGGCTGTGCTCCATCTGGGTCATTTGTTGTAGCATTTTAGCCAGAGTGCGGGTCTGCCGGGCATTGTCCCTCAGCAGACTGACCGGCAGACGCTCGGCCACCTCCATGGTGTCCTGGGTCACCATCCTGCCTGCCCCTGAGGCTTGTGGCCTGGGAGGAGGGGATAGAGTGACCTTTGTGGGTGGAGGCCTGTTGGGGGAGAAGTGGGAGGGGCTACCCCTGATGGTGGCCTGACTGGTGCCAGCCTCTGGGGTAGCCTCAGGGGAAGACTCAAAGGTCATCATATCAGAGGCCAACAGGACTTCCCGGCCAATCTGAATATTTTCTTCCTCCTCCCCCTCATCCTCCTCCCCCTCATCCTCCTCCCCCTCATCCTCCTCCCCCTCAACCTCCTCATGAGGGGAGGTTTGGCCACTCCCCTCCCCTGGGGAATCCTGCCCTTCTTGGGAGTCATCAGCAGCCTGTCTTGGGGGTGGTGCAGCAGCCTGGCCTGATGGGCCAGCAACCTCCTGGCCTGATGGGCCTGCAACCTCCTGGCCTGATGGGCCTGCAACCTCCTGGCCATCTGTGGAGGACACAAAACAATCACAGGTTTGAGGATCCACACACTTGGCACATCTTCCCTTCCCCCACCCACACATGCTAATCACCAGAGAGAAAAACCAAAAACTTACCTGTCCTCACAGGAACATCTGACTGATAGCCAGGCAGGCCCACCACCTGCTGTGGGTGGAAACACTGGGCCACTGCCCATTCCTCCTCCGGCAGTCTGACTGGGCAGGGTCCCCCTCCTCCAGTGCCCCTGGTATGGGCGTCCATCTTTGCCATCTTATTGCGGACGACGCTCCTAAGGTCGTTAATCTTTTTCTATATGCCAGCTGGGGTCCTGGTCTCCCCCCCCCCCGCCGCATTGACCTGATCCGTTATCCGTTTAAGGAGCTCCTTCCTCCTGGCCGGGGGGGTGTTCCGGCTCTCAGGGCCATGCAGATATCCCCCATATCGCACGATACCCCGAGCAAGAATTTGCTTCTCTCCCAGGGTGAAATTAAGCTTCCTGCGCTTGGGGGCCATCACAGACACCACCCAGCACCAAGAAACTCACCCAAAAAACAATCACCAATACACACCCAACAAACAGACAAAAATACACACCCAAAAAACAGACAAAAATATACACCCAAAAAACAGACAAAAATATACACCCAAAAAACAGACAAAAATATAAACACACAAGCAGACAGCTACTATAAATTCTAAATAAAACACGAACAAAAAACAAACAAAATACAAGCACAAAAAAAATAAATCAGCTAAAACAATAACAAACAAATTAACAAAATACACTTATCAAAAACAAACACCAACTAGACTCTCCAACTCCTCAAACACTTTTCTCACAAACACAACTTAACAACACACCAACAAACGTTAAAGCGGGGGTTCACCCTTAGAGGGCACTTTTCCCCCTTAGATTCCTGCTCGTTATTACTAGGGGAATCGGCTATTTATTTTAAAATATGTGCAGTACTTACCCGTTTACGAGACGCATCCTCTCCGTCGCTTCCGGGTATGGGCTTCGGGAATGGGCGTTCCTTCTTGATTGACAGGTTTCCGAGAGGCTTCCGACGGTCGCATCCATCGCGTCACGATTTTCCGAAAGAAGCCGAACGTCGGTGCGCAGGCGCAGTATAGAGCCGCACCGACGTTCGGCTTCTTTCGGCTACGAGTGACGCGACGGATGCGACCGTCGGAAGCCTCTCGGAAGGCTGTCACTCAAGAAGGAACGCCCGCTCCCGAAGACCCATACCCGGAAGCGACGGAAGAAGATGCAGCTCGAAAACGGGTAAGTACTGCTTATATTTTAATATAAATAGCCGATTCCCCTAGACCGAACGAGCAGGAAGCTAAGGGGAGATTTTTTTTTTTTTTTTAAATGGGTGAACTCCCGCTTTAAGAGCAGAAGGAAATTGCTCATGGAAGGGAAACACTGGGATATACTTTTGCAAGGGAAGTGTGTTTGACTGGGGCTTTTTATACACAGGGTGATCCTCAAACTAAGTACGCTTGGCCTTTTACCTATCTCACTGAATGCGCCGAGCAAAGTTCTGCACATGCGCAGCAGATTCGTGCGCGCATGCGCAGTACGGTCGGCCCTTCATTTGCACGGGGTCACGGCTCATTACAATGAAGCACGCCCACTTCCTTCCCACTTGCAATAACCCCGCCTTACGCCTCGGAATTTAAGTTACGCTGGCGCAATTTTGTGCGCAAATGCGCTGTGGCTACGGCACTTACGACACCAACTTAGGGCGCCGTAACTTAAATTACATACGTTTTGAGTAACTTAATTTGCGCCGCTGGCTGTGGATTTGGCCCAAAGTTCTTATTCCCATTTAGTTAGGGAGCTCAGTTCGCATTTAACACAATTACCATGCATTTTTAATGGCCTAAGTTCCTTAGTCTAGAGTTCCCTTTTAAAGCAGGTCAACATATGTGTTTTTTACACAGAGGGTCATCTACTTAAAGTAGAGCTATAGGCAAAACCAATGTCGGCTGGTGTTTTTTTGGTGGTGGCGACAAACAACCATCCGCCCCCTCGAGCGGCACCCACTCTCCCTGCTGTTTGCTGGTTGGTCCAGGACTTACCCCATCGTGGCAGGCAGCATGGTGCAGCGGCTCGGCTCTGAGTCCTCTCCTCCATGGTGGTTTCCAGCTGCTCCCCTCCTCCTTCTAGGCATCCAATAGGATTTCCTGTCCTTTCAACCGATTGGGTGACCGGTGTCAAAACCTGCTTTCTGATCGGCCGGGAGGAGTATCAGTGTTACAACAGCGACTATTGATTCGCTGTTGTCACACACTTGGGAAGGCTCGGGGCGCACTCTCTGGGACCCGAGCCTCTGGCTCTAATCGGTGCTTCAAAAAAACAGCTCCTCAGATTGGAATCCATGCGCCAGTGTCCTTAAAGGGGCTGGACGCATGGATAGGGGAGGTGGTGATTGAATTTTTTTTTTTCATTTTGGATTGAGCAAGGGAAGGTTATAACCACTGTCAGATTTGTTTTTGGCCATCTGTGTCCTATTGTGGAGATTTCCCTTCATTTCCTGTCCCAAAGCCAAACAGGAAGTAAGAGGAAATCCCAGCAAATTAAAGGAATTCCTTGGGGACCCCCGGGCCACCAGAACTAGTGTCCCTATTTGAAGATTTTCCCTCTATTACGTTTCTGGGAACAACCTAAAATTTAGGATTTTCTTTTACTTTCAAAATTAATGGTAAACAGGACAAATAGAGAGGGTAATTCTCCTTAACAGAGGGACAGACAGCAATAAAAACTGACAGGTGTTCTAAGTAGGAATGCCACCTGTCTGGGATTCACCCGGACAGTACTGGTTTTGAAACATGTGTCTGGATTTCAGTCCACTTGAAACCCGGACACATTATTCTGACAGGAATGTGGCTCGGAACAGGACTTGACAGGGGAATGGGGAGGGGGCACTATGTGCGCTGCATTATTATTTTCTTAGGAGTGGCCAAAAGTGTCCCAGGTCTGTTACAATCTTAAAGTATATACTAAAGAAAAAATACAGTGCTCAGCTAAAGTGTACAGGTTTTGCTTGAAAAAAAATTGGCAACCCTAGTTCTAATCCCTCACCATCCAAAACTATAAAAAAAAAAAGTTTTGCTTTAGTTATACTTTAGCAAGTGATTTTACATTTTAGAGATGTGCTTTGACCCTTTCTTCTCTATAGTAAAGTTTTGTTCTAAATGTAGTAGAAATTGCTAACAAATGTCTGATAAATTATCCCACGCATTATAACAGAATTGACAAGGCATCTTACATGTCTCCTTTATCTTATTATGTGCTTGACATATTATTTCAGTTTAACATATGTGGGGTCAATTTATGCTGAGTAGTTATTAGAAGCCATGATAACAAAAGCCATTACACTGCAGTTCCGTTTTGACAGTAAAAATTTCTGCAACATTATCACAAATCCTCCTGCATTAGTGCAATGATCCTTACAATAGTTTCATATTAGAATGAAAGGGCCGCTCTAGCATACTTGATAAAAGTTCTTCCTAGTCTGTCTTTATATTTGCATGCTATTCTTTCCACTTATATCACTAATTTGTAATAAATCAAACAAAATGAACAAATACATGTACATAAACACACAATCTGGGGTAATCAATCAGCAGACAAAACAGCTATGACAATGTCACAAGGTAGTGACCCACAGCAATCAGTCACAAATCTTCTCTTGTTAACAAAACACTAGATTGCTTTTCTGGGTTTTTGTTAATGTATTTTTTCCACATTTGTGACAGCCTAACTTCAGTTTAAATCGTCGTAATACATTTTTGGGTGCATGGACTTGAGCTCTCTTTATAAGAAGTTGACTCCTGCTGCCAAGAGACACACAAAAGGTGTGCAAAGCCTTACCAAAGGTTTTCCTTCAACCTCTGTTACGCAGATCCGCCTGGTCAGTGGGGATCTTTCTGCTGATCCCCGCTAAGCAGGAGGATGACAGGTCTGTGTCTGCTCCGCTATGTAGAGCAGACACAGACACAGCCCGCTCTCCTCTATAGGGAGGTCGAATGGAAACAGACCGCCTGTCTGTTTCCATCTGAATGTCATCTGATCCACCAGATGGATGTTTGTGCCCAGATCAAATCGGATGCTGGGTGTGGGTGTCAGCAGACTCATGTCCACTGACATTCACCGCTCCATAGAGAGCTATGGATGGTTCGATCGGGTCCGCCTGAAAAACAGACAGGTGGACCCAATAAGAATCTTTGTGTAAAAGGGGCCAAAAGCAGTCAGAGACTGATCAAAATCCTGTCTCCTCTTGGCGTGCTTTATAGAAGGACCCTTGCTCTTTGCGTGGAAACAGCGGTCTCTCTGCTGAGGTCAGTCAATTGAGAAATTACTAAAGTTACACCTGCGTTTGCATGAGCATGCAGATGTTTGTGCACCCAGTGACCTCAAAGGCTTAACTAAAAAATTGTAAACTCTGCTTAAATTCATACACACATTACTGTTTTTAGCATGCACTGAAAATTCAGAGAAGGCTGTTTTGATATGCACTTCCTACATGAAAGGAAAAACTAACTGATGTAAGGTTTCCCCAAAAAGATTAGGGAAAGTACAATTTTGTTTCCAGGTACCCAACCATCACCAGCTGGTGCCCGTTCGGCTGCTGGAGTAGTTACTGCTGAGCAACATTTGCAAGTGAATAGCTGTATGTATGCTGGTACAGATTTATGTATCTATGTAAGCAGAAAATCTGCTCAGTAAATACTTTGAGAGTACAGTCTGTTTTTGTTTTGTTAAATGATTCAAACATGAAAAATATAACTTTATTGGTTCCTACCAACAGTTATTTTCTTGTTACAGTGTAAATAAATCTGTACCACTGTTCTTAGGTAACTAGAAAGCCTCTCAGTTTTTCATTTACATCAGTTTTTTACATCTGCCAGCTAGAGTTCCAAACCACTTGCGTCCCGGAGCCATTATTTCATGCAAAAACCGACCATTTGACCGTTTACATTCATTTTTCGTCCGATCAGTTTTTTTTTAATGGAAGAATAATAGGACTTTGATTCCTTCTAAAAAAAGGAATGATGACAGAAGCGGAAGTAAATGGATGAGCATTGATGTCCATTTTTCATCCGTCAACGAATGGATGAAAAATTAACAAATGGTCCACATGTGTAAAAAAGGGCCTTAGGGATGTCACATGCAACTTTCGAAGTGCATTCAACTCCAAGAATATAGGGCCAGATCCACAGCCAGCCGCCGTAACTTAAATATTCCGATTTAAGTTACACTGGCTGAAAATTTCTACCTAAGTGCCCGATCCACAAAGCACTTACCTAGAAATTTTCGGCTGTGTAACTTAAATCCGGCCGGCGTAAGGCGTTCCCAATTCAAATGGGGCGAGTCCCATTTAAATTAGGCGCGCTCCCACGCCGGACGTACTGCGCATGCTTGTGACGTCATTTCCCCGACGTGCATAGCGCAAAATTACGTTACGCCGAGCTTCGTGAATCGCGCCGGGTCAAAAAAGTTGCGTCGGGAAAAAAAACGAGTTGCGGCGGAAAAAGAAAAATTTAAAAATAAAAAAGACAGCGTCGCTGGAAAGAAGGGTCTGCTTTTACAAGGTGTACTAACTTTACACTTTGTAAAAGCAGCCCTAATTTTACGATTGCAAACTAATACTTACGGAGAAAAAACTAAGCTGAAAAGCTTTGTGGATATCCGTAAGTGCTAATTTGCATACCCGAGGCGGCATTTCGACTCGAAATGCCCCCAGCGGCGGATGCGGTACTGCATCCTAAGATCCGGCAGTGTAAGTCCCTTACACATGTCGGATCTTCTGCCTATCTTTTGGAAACTGATTCTGTGGATCAGTTCCAAAGATAGAAACAGGGATACGCAGGCGGAACAGCAGATCCGCCTGCGTATCTCTTTTGAGGATCTGGCCCTCAATGTCAGCAAGAAGTGATACTTTAGTTCTAGAACGATCTTCTGTCTTCTTTCGGGATATGTTTGCACACATTTACTAGAGGCAATACACATTCCTACATTCATTATAAGAACCCTATAAGTAGACACAGTTATTCTAGTAATACCTTCAAGATGACCCTGACTTACCTGTAAGTAGTCTCGGATTGTTGCCTCTCTCCTCAGCCTGCTTTCATAATTGACCATATACTTGTCTTTCTCGTCCAAATAGCTTTCTTGAAAAGTCTTATATTCCGAAGCTAGTGCAGTATTTTCTGTTAGTGCTGACTCCAATGCTGCCTGCATTAGAGAATTAAAAAATAATAACTTAAGCATACTTAATTTCTATGAAATAATAAATGGACTATAACAATGAATAATGCATGTGCTTTTTCCCCTGAAAAAAAAAAGTTCCTGGCCACCACTAGAAGGTGCTGTTTAGAGGCAGGAGAGCTGCTCTGTATTGGATTACATGAGCAGCCTGTCTCCTGGATGCAGTATGTGAACACAACTCTGGGCACTGTCCCCCAGCATATTGACAGATGTCCAGAGGTTGCAGGGACAACTACAAATATATAATTCATACTGCACATTTTAAGTATACTTATATAACTGAAAATATGTTCAAAATATGAAAATACATTATGACATGATATAGTAATTGAATACCAATTCACTATTCCGTGCAGCAGAGCATGCTGGCAAACAAGAAGCCTACACTATAACTGAGCCTCATCAAGACATAAGAGTTATGAATGGGTATTCTCTGACCAGTTCCCCCTTTGGCCCTAACAGCCGATCCCATTGGCAGGTGACTAGAGGTCACCTCAGGAGCAGAGAGCACACCAAATTTGCATCTTGAGAGGTCCACTGCCATGCTCTAAACCAGTGTTTCTCAACTCTAGTCCTCACAGTGCCCCAACAGGTCATGTTTTTAGGAATTCCATCAGATGAACCAGCTGTGGTAATTACTAAGGCAGTAAAACTGATCAAATCACCTGTGCAAAATAATGGAAAGCCTAAAGACATGACCTGTTGGGATGCTAGGCTATAATTGCAATATGTGACACAACTGGAAACAATCATTAAAAGTGCAAAACTGGAAAAGCTTTTGTATGACTGTCTATACTAGTACCAAGTCCAGTTACTATGTGATGCACAAGCCTCTTTTACCTTCTCTAAGTAAGATAAATCCTCCTTTATTTGTATCTCACCTTCCCCCTACCAGACACTGTAGCTCACGGTGAGAACAAAGCTGTTGATCCAGAAAGCAGTGGGCAGGACTAGACCTGGTCAGATGCTGACTAACAAGCTACATGCTTATGAATCAGCAGTAACAATGGTCATAGTCATGTACCTACAACATGCATTTATCCCACTATAGTGAAATTAGGCACAGCCTCCTACATCAGAGTGGCAACTCTGCTTTGAATTCAGGAACAATCCAGCATCAATGCCACTTTGAAGCTGTATTAAGTGAATTTCTCTGTAACATCAACAGGTACTTGTGAGACATTGCAGGGGGACCAAGAGAAAACTGTAAGCACAAATGTACCTATAATAAAGTGTTGCCCTGCATATTTTTCATGGGAGGCCATAGTTCTACTTTAAATCAATTTGTGACTTCATTCCACGTCACCTAGAAATGCTGAACTGAGTTGAGCATATTTACACAATAAATTGAAGTGAATTGAATATTCACTTCAATTATACAATCATGTGGAGATGAAACAAGTAAACATGGATTTACTTTTCACATGATTGGATAATTTAAGTGAATATTCACACAATTTAGGCTACAAAAATAAATCAGCCTCAATACTTATTTTGTAGTCGCTTAAACATTTTTCATTTCATACAAATTAGTTCTGCATATTGCCAAGGATAGAAGATAATTACCCAACTTATAGCCAATGCACCTATATTTATTGCAATAAATAATGGCATAATACCAATAACATGTACAACAATCTCCATTTCATTCCTTAAGTTACAATTAATACTGCGCATAATTCATTAGTAAGCTATACCGATCCACTTGGTTACGCAAGTTATTTTACCAATCACAGAGCTTAGCTACAGCAAACAAAAGCCTTTTCAGTAAAATCTCACTACCCCATAGCCTTTTCCAACTTTAAGACTGACAACCAATCAGTGGAATTTATCTCCTTATTTTCAGTCCACTAATTACGGAGATGAAAACTTAGTATGTACATGAAAAGTTAAAAAAGTATAGTAAATTTCCTTACTTCTAACACTACTTTTTTGCACATTATACTTTTTAGGCTTTTCTACATCCCATAGAAAAGGCAATGTACACTTTATGAATTACTTACTTTGTAAAAGCAAATATATTTTTACATGAAATTTATACTAATAATTCTGTGACTACTAAAAACGATATGACGGACAAGCCCATTTTTGTCTGAGAATGCTTTACATAAGCAGCTATTTTCAACTAGTGTTCCTCCAGAGGTAGCTAAAGGTAGTTGGCACTGGCAAACTGACCTACTGCCTGTTGGTGCCTGCAGATATGAGGCCAACTTCACATGGCAGAGTAAGTGGTGTGGGCCAGTAGAGTTTTTTCCCCTCTTGCCTAGGTAACCACTCATACAAATCTAATACAATTTATCTTTTTAGCTATCTATAAAGGTGACATTTTCCCAATTACCACCATTGTGAGGGGCATTTTTCCTCTCTCTGACCGCCAGTGCAAGGGAGTCATCGCCTACTGGCCATCAATTTAAGGGAACAGTACTAAAGTATGACCACCAAATGTATGGGGTCCTTCTTCCTCTGAACATCAATGTAAGTGGGCATCTTTCCTACTGACCATCAAGATAAGATGGTTCCTTCTCAACTGACCACCAATGGCTATTGTTTCTTTCACGTTCATTTGAGGATTATTACGGATTATCATTTTTCTATATAGAACAGTGAAGGATGAAACAAATTACCTGTCTTCATGTTAAAGTGATATTAAAGGCAAAATTGCATTAAGGTAAAAAAAAAACTTAAGGCTATAGAAACACTTTAATGCAGAGAATGCATTAAGGGGAGAGAGAGGGAGGAGAGTGTACAGCCTTTAGAGCCACTTTAACCACTTCCATACCGCTGAACATCATATGACGTCCTCGGCTTTCAGTGGTGATATCTGAATGATGCCTGCAGCTGCAGGCATCATTCAGATATCATTTTTTTCAGCTGCCGATTCCCTACACCATAAGAACAATCATAGTGGCTGTTCAGCTACTTGATTGTTCTTACAGGCGGAGAGGGGGACACCACCCACCTCCTGCTGCTCTCCGATGCTTCTCCCGGCTTGCCAGAGAAGGAATCTGCCGGTGCCAGAAGAAATACATAGAGAAATCCAAGGGACAGATGGTCCCGACAATCTCTATGACTTTCGGAGGCCCAGGTGTGACATTATGAGGTCACGTCCGGGCCGGCGGAAGTAAACAATGCTGGGGGATCGTCAGGAAAGCCTGAGATCGTTCTTTTTTTTTTATCTCAGGCTTTTCAGCCTGGAGGAGAGATGTGGGGTCTTATAGGTTCTATCTATCTTACCGGTTTTCCTCCCTCTCTCTCCCCTTTCCACCTGCCCTCCTTTTACTTTCTTCCTCTTCCCTTTACTCCCTCTCCTTCTCTTCCCCTTTCCTTTATCAGTGGTGCCTAGAAAGTCAATTTTTACAATTCCAAATTTATATTTCCATGACGTGGCACTGTATTACCTCATAATATATACCTACAGTACCATCCTGTGATGGTGTATGTAGCCTTTTGATATGTATCTATTTACTCAGCATAACATAATCTTTTACATCATACCAAAGAATTGTGCTAACATTACTGTTTGTTTTCCCCAAAAAAATCACGTTTGAAAAATTGCTGCACAAATACCATGTGAAATAAAAAAAAGTTGCAATGGCTGTCATTTTAATCCCTAGGGTCTCTGCTAATATATATATATATATATATATATATATATATATATATATATATATATATATATATATATATATATATATATATATATATATATATAT
The DNA here is from genome assembly GCF_905171775.1 of Rana temporaria. Lineage (NCBI taxonomy): Eukaryota > Metazoa > Chordata > Amphibia > Anura > Ranidae > Rana > Rana temporaria. The sequence continues at coordinate 311,895,232 of NC_053493.1, forward strand.
GTTTGGGGGTTCTGAGTAATTTTCTAGCAACAAAATTATTTTTACATGTAGGAGAGGAGTGCTGGAATTTGCACGGTATGGAAGTGGTTAAATAACATAAAACTGATGACTATACACATTCTGACAGAATTAAGCCTAGTACATACAGGCCGTATGTCTGGCGACATCGGGCGGTTCAATAAAAATTGTCTGACATTCAGCCTGCGCGTATGGCAGCCGGTCCGAAGTGCATGCTGGAAAAACCAATGGCTGAGAGTGCTGACCAGAGTGTTCTGGTGGGGTTGTGGGGAGTACGTCCCCCTGTCGGAACACAACAGCTCAGTGGGGGAGATTGCTGTACTAACAGGGTTGAAGGAAAAACCTCATGATGTGTACTAGCCTTTAGAGAGGAGAGAAATTACCATTATCAGCCTGTGCTTCTCATTCCCTGTCCAATCACAAATGAGGTGACCAACCTGGATATGCTGTCCATGTAAATCTTAGGAATGGCTAGACAGAAATGCAAGTCGTTTAACAGGTAGAACAACTCCAATATATGTATTACAATGGTGAAATTAGCTGTCTGCCGGAGTTCAGCTTTAAAAAAAACGTGGTCTGGGCATTCTCTTGTGACTTCTGGTCATAAAAGGTTAAGGCGCCATAAAAAAATGTACAACAAAGTATGTAAAAAAAAAAAAAAATGTGATTGCATGCAGTAAAATATGTCCAACTCTGCAAGCTGCTGCAAGCCAATAGGGTTAAACAGCCATGTTTTTTTTTTTTGTTTTTTTGCAGCAGCAGATAATATGCAGCAAAGTTCTTCTTTAAATAACGATGCTAATTACTTAATTACTGAGCATCACTCAGAGTCCATGCCAATCTGAGCATGCATGTTATAGTAAGGGTAATGATTTACTAACACTAACATGCAGTTTTTGTAAGAAAAGTTTTTATTTCTTAAATTCCCTCGCTGGATGAGTACAGTGACCACTGCTCTTCACTTCATTTTAGTAAATCACCCCCTAAGTGAGGTTAAGCATGATCAATGTCCATGGTCGGGAGACTAATAAGTAAATAAACTTTCTTCATTAAAGTTTCACTTCTTCTGCTTAACATGCTGAGAAAAACAAGCAGAACAAGGTTGTAGCTGCATGAAATATAGACTGATCATCAGCCACTGGCCTGTCCCCTGCACTCACCTTCAAGCTGTCAATAGAGGAGCTTGAGAATATATGAAGCAGGCGCAATCATATTTTTGTAAAAGTGTAGGAGGAAAGAAAAATGAAGATGGAACTCTTGAGAATACAGGGGATAAATTAAATAAAAATGTTCATTCTGTGCCCCTTTTAATCTTACTGATGTATTCAAACTATTGGACATGTACTGTAACTGAATATCTCAACTGTACCTGAAGAAATAATGGAGCGTGTCTCAGCAGTAAAACAGAACGGCACTAAACTGATGAGTTTAACCCAGCAGAAAGAGCGGCTGTAAACATGACAAATGCCTGCTATTGATTTCAGGTTTAATTACTCTGTGCAGCACTGACAAAGCCCATCAGATGTTGTTGTGAAGTGTAAATGGAACAGACCACACTTCACTGACCAGAGGAAACTGATGGTGTCTGCAGTTTGCATTGTTTACTTTATCCTCCGTAAACTTCAGCCTTGATCAAATTAACAAGTGCTACTAACCTCCAACAAACTACTGTGCTCCCTGGTTTTATTGCAGAATCTGGAGATTACTACCATTCAGTGCCCAGTGACAATGGGAAAATGTTTTACAGTCTTCTCATGCAGTATAATGGACTGCCGTGAAAGAAGAGATATATAGTATATGTGTACACATTCATACTGTAAGTCCACAAGAATCTTTCTTTCTAAATGGGTTCTTCACATACTTTTCTTTACCTGCCAAGCTGCACTTTGACAGAAGTATACTCCTTTTTGTTGTTTTGGGATTGGCTCAGCTGTCAACAGTATTAGGCCTCGTCCACACGACCGGTTTTCTCTGCAAAAAACAGCAAAAAAACTGCTGGCAGAGCTTTCTTGCCGAGAAAATCGTTCGTGTGTACGAGGCTTTCAGGTTTCTCATCAGGAAATCTGGCCAGAATCTCGACGAGAAAAAAAAAGAAACCTGCGCCCTTTTTTCTCGTCAAGATTCTTGTCGGCCTGTTTCCCGACGAGAAACCCTAGAGTGTGTATACTTACCTGTCGCCGTGGAAACCCACGCATGCTCGAAATGACTTTGACGCATGCACAGTAGCTTCCACAGCATAGGTTGGGTGAAGCAAGATGGCGGCGACGGCATCGAATGTGATGAGCGCATGCTCGTCGTACACGATGATGTCACTGCCTTCTTGTCTTTCAAGAGAACCATGGTTCTTTTGAAAAGGTCAGTGTGTACACTCAGGCGGCAAGAGATTTTTGCGAAGAATCTCGTCGGGAAAAACAACGTTTTTTTCCTGAAGAGATTCTTGCCCGTGTGTACGAGGCCTTAGTCCCAAAACCCTTGGAGTATATCACAGCTGTTGTACGACTATCCCACTTATTCAACCGACACAGATAAATTTTGTACAACATTAACCCTTACTTCATCAGGTATTCACTTGGTGAAGAGCTGATTTTGCCCAAAATGTTGTGCATTAGTGCATAATGCAGCAGTAGCTGTTATGTCACAGGTGTTTGGGACTGGTTTTACGGAACTATAAATAGGTGGAAACCCTTCAGAATATGGTAAGTTACAGCTGGCTATTAAATTGACATTGCCTGATTACATTGCTTTAGTAATCTATATGCAGGGACAAATATGGTGGTACATGGGGCAGTTGTGACAGCTCCTAGTGGAAACAGTGGACGAGCAGTGCGAAGACTAAAAGCTTTAATGTACATTTTGTCAAGAGTATCCATTTTACGTGTAACGAAGAAACGTCTCATAATAGTTGTTTGTCCAGAGCACTTCATAATAGTTGATATTTTTTAATCCATAAATATGTAGCTGAAGTCACACCTTAGGAACTGTATTCACTTTGCTACGTCTCATGAACATTACTCACTCTGTGGATGCTTTGAGTTGATTATTTGATGACAAATGCTTAAATAAGATTCTGTTTATGTGTTTTATTCTGATTGGTCTAAATTATACTGAGATTATCAAAAAACACCCTGTTTTCGCGTATATATCGTTTGTTCCATGTAATTGTTCCAAATGACAAATATTGGTTGAAGCATTTATGTTGTTTATTATTCCTGAACGTGCTTGAAGGTTTGGTAATACGCTGATATACCACAGTATCTTTAGATTAATAAAGTTAATAGGAAGCAAGCCTAACAATTGTATACAAGGGCTTACTTGATAGACTAGATTACTTAAGAAAGGCCAAATATAACTTAGTTGATGGGTATTAAAGCACAACCCCTGGCAAAACTTCTTTGTAGGAAGACTTGGGAAGGGTAAATAGTTCTGTCAATTCTTTGTTTTTTTTTCAGATTTTATTTGAAGACGTTAATAAAGGTGGAGTGGCCCATATAAAGATACACTTTGGCTACTTTCACACTGGGGGGGGGCATTAGCGGTAATGGCTGCTAATTTTATGCCGCTCTAGGGGCTGAATAAAGTGTTTAAAGTGCCCGCAAAGCACCGCCACCGAAGCGCATTGCAGGCACTTCTGCAGCAGTGCCCATTAATTCCAATAGCATAGGTGTTATATACATCACTCCCGCACTGCCCGAAAGATGTTGCTTTCAGGACAATTTTTAGCCCAAAGGCGCCTGAAAATGCCCAAGTGGCAAAGGGGTCTTTGTTTATATCAAAACATTTACTTAAAGTGGATGTAAAGCCACTCTCATCCTTTCTAAACTACTGCCATAGTGCTGATCTATAAGGATATAGATGCCTCCTGCATGTATCCTTACCTGTCAAATGTCTGCCCTCTGTCTGTTATAAGAACTGGAGATTCTGTGGGTGGATCTGTTGTCTGGAGCTCGGTGGGTGGAGTCGTGATGTCAGTAGACTCCCCGCCCTCCTCTACACTCCCCTTACACAAAACTGTGCTATGATCAGCAACATCCAGTCAAAATCCAGAAAAGTAACCACATGACTTCAGAAAAGGAGTGGGGGTGGGAATTAAAAAATAATGCCTGCCTCCAAGCTAGTGCATGAGATATGTAAATAACCTGTCACTCACAGCAAGGGGGCAGAACCGACTAAGATTTTTCTCTGTTAGTCAGTTTTATCCCACTGAACAATAAAAGAGGATTGCTCAGAGCTGGATTAACTGTGTGGAAAGACTGGGCACAGATGATAGGAAATCTTTTACTCTACATTGTGACAGCAAAAAAGAAATATTTTTTTTTTCGGGTTTACATCCACTTTAAGTATTAGGTGGAGAGGTGATCCACCTGTTGGCCTCCAATCCTTAAATGCTCCATCCATGTAAACCTCAAGTAATGCTGACAGAAAAAAAAGAAAAGAGAAAAAGGGGTCTGATAATAATCAGGAATGGTCAAAAAAGCCCAAGTCCCAAAGAGAATGGGGGCAGAGAGAAGGAGGGCAGGAAAAGTGAGAAGGAAAAAACAGTGGTGTAGTTGGGGAAATGGGGGGAGGTCAGAGATTAAGCAAAATTAAATAATAAAGCAAGCTTAACCAGAAGAAATGATGTAGCCCACAGCAGGTAGGAAGAGAAAGGAAAATAAAAAAGTCGCCACCAACCATAAATAGAATGGAGAAAGGCAGATGAATGGAAAGTTCAAATCGACCTATTTAAGAAAAAAAGGCTCACATTGCTCAGAAGCTCTGTTGAGATACTAGAGCTCTGCATTTTGGAATATATTGGAAGTCCACCCATTAAGAACCTGTCAAGTTTTTATTAATCTCTATGATTACAATGGGGAGAGTTCCCCTCTGCTTGTTTTTTTTCATAGCAGAAATGTAATGCTGGGACAATATTTTAGCTGAGACAGAAAGAAAGAGACAGTGATAATAACCTGATAAATGTTATAACCGCTCCTCTTTTGCTGTGTTGCAGGGTGTCACCACCACTGAACACGTCTCCCATCTTTGGACAAATTTCCCATCACTCAGCACCCCTTCAACTGGGATAGGCTTAAACTTTTTTTCACTCTGCCCAAAGCCACATAAAAGTGTTGCCTGCAGTAGGGCTTTAAAGTTATATTAGAACTAGATTGTTACCAGTGTGGCCAGCCTACGCCAGATGGTGAAACTGTTCGAACAAATTGAATGTCCTGTAAATATTGTTGTTTTCAACTAAGACCTCTGAGTAGCATTATGACTTTGATTTTTTTTGCGCACCATTGCCTCTGTTACTTCCCCCAGAGATACTGCTCTGCCTGTGCATAACATTTTAATAACATATTTGTTATCTGGAGGCAGTGCAAGGGAATTTATAATGGTGGTGGAGAAATGTGATCTTCTGTGAGACCATCAGACTTGTCTTTGATCCTGAACATCACTAATGCCCTGTACACACGATCAGAGTTTCCGTCGGAATAAACTCAGACGGGTTTTTCCGACAGAATTACGTTTAACCTGTCTTGCATGCACACCAAATTCCGTCCGGCAAAAACGCGGTGACGTACAACACTACGACAAGCCTAGAAAAATTAGGTTCAATGCTTCCGACCATGCGTCAAATTGTTTCCGAGCATGCATGTTTTTTCTCTGTCGGAGTTCCATACAGACAAGCGGAATTTCCAATATAACATGTTCTCTTTCTAACCCTGTCAGAATTTCCGATGGAAAAAGTCAGATGGGGCATACACACGGTCGGAATATCAGATTAAAAAATTCCGTCTGACTTCTTCCATCGGAAATTCTGATCATGTGTACGAGGCATAATTTTCATACCATGTCACTATTTGTTCATGGGAACACTGGGATTCCCTCCTGTCTTCTGCAGCTTAATATATTTGGGGACTCTTTAGGGCATTAGCAATTGATTCATTTTTAACTTCACCAAAAGAAAAACTTATAACTGCATGAAGAAGAAGAATTTAGTATTTCATAAAGTTTGAAAACAATTATGTCAAACAAGCAAGAATTGACCTACTGAAATGCCTTAGGCCCTGTACACACGATCAGTCCAAACTGATAAAAAAACGGACTGAAGTTAAGTTTCATCGGTTCACCGATGAAGCGATCTGATGTGCCTACACACCATCAGTTCAAAAACCAATCGAGTCCAACGCGGTGACGTAAAACACAACGACGTGCTGAAAAAAATGAAGTTCAATGCTTCCAAGCATGCGTCGACTTGATTCTGAACATGCCCGGGTTTGGAACCGATGCTTTTGCGTACTAACCATCGGTTTTGACCTTTTGGTCAGGCGTCCATCGGTCCAATTTTAAAGCAAGTTCTCTGTTTCTGGACTGAAGGACTACAGACCGATGGGGCGTACACACGGTCGGTTTGGACCGATGAAACTGAACTTCAGTCCGTTTTCATCGGTTTGGACTGATCGTGTGTACGAGGCCTAACTGTACAAAACAAAAACAAACTGTATAAAGGTGACCTGCCAAATCTCATAAAATGTGTACATGTAACGTATAGCACAATTTCAATACATATTGAGAACATTTTTCTTAAATCATTATCTTAAAAACTGATGCCATTTTGAGCTCAGGCCTTAGCATATCCAAACTCAAAACTACATTAGGCTTTACATTGCTTAAGAGAGAGTGTAGATTAAAGCTGAACTTCAAACCTCTAAATACATTACATATATGAACTGTAGCCCACCCCCTTACCTCCAAAGCATATAAGGTACTGTATCTCGCAGGGTAGACTAGCATTTTATCTAAGGGCCTAGTCCTTTACAATAGTGGAAGTGTACAGATGGGCACCCATTACTTTTAGTTGCAAGAAACTTTGTTTATTGACTCTCAATCAACACTCCTGGGAAAGAGGGTTAAGGAGCAGGCAACCTGTGGACTAACAGACTCCCAAAGGGTGACAAAATTACTTACAGTCTTTACAGATGAAGAACCTTTAAGCTGGCCCCACATTCTGTGAAAGCAGTACCTGACTGTAAGGCCCTGTACACACGAGGAGACATGTCCGATGAAATCGGTCCGTGGACATGTCTCCTGGGATATTTTGGTTTGATGTGTGTACACACCATCAGACCAAAATCCCCACAGACAGAGAACGCGGTGACGTGGCGGTGACGGTGACGCGGCAACGTGCGCAAACCAGGAAGTTCAATGCTTCCACGCATGCGTCTAATCAATTTGACGCATGCGCGAGATTTCGGTCCGCTGGTTAGACGTACTAACCAGCAGACATGTCCGACGAACAGGTTTCCAGCGGACAAGTTTCTAAGCATGCTAAGAAACTTTTGTCCGCTGGAAAACGGTCCCCCTGGAAAAATGTCCGCTGGAAAACGGTCCGATAGGCCGTACACACGACCGAACATGTCCGATGAAACTGGTCCGTGGACCAGTTTCATCGGACATGTTCGGTCGTGTGTACGGGGCCTTAGACATTTGTTGGTTTAGGAATGTGGGGGTGGCGCTGTTCCTCTAGGAGTATGGGAATACCCCTGTGCTATTAAGTTATGTTGTGTGTGATGAACGAGTCAGAAAGATGTATGTGATAGATATTCTGTGTGTGAACCAATAAATCAATTGTGTGTGTGTGTTACACCCTCTGTGGTGTGTTCCAAAATAAATGTTGAAAAAACTCAACCAGCATAAAGAATATAATGCTGTTAAAGTGTATGGGTTAGACCCCACATTCCTTTTCTATTATTATCTGTACTCCACCCAGCTGGCTGTTTCTGTGGAGGCAGAAGTTCCATCTTTATAAATTTCCTTTGCGCGGTATCACCCACAAACATTTAATTTGTTGGTTCAGCTACAGAATCCTTAGGGAATAACCGCCACACATAGGTTGAGGACCAAGCTTCACCAAGATTCTCAGGATCCCCATTCAGACAGAAGTTTCTCCATGGGCACATGGCCGTCCTCCCAAGGCAGAAGGCCTGGGAAAATCAGAAAGACATACACATTCCTCCCTAGGTAGGATTGACTTACCAAGATCACTACTAAACATTTTTAACCTTTCACAGCCCTGCACCACTGGCGATAAACCTCCTAGTAACTGACCAGGGGAATAAAAATATACATACAGTATCTTACAAAAATAAGTACACCCTCACATTTTTGTAAATATTTTATTATATCTTTTCATGTGACAACACTGAAGAAATTACACTTTGCTACAATGTAAAGTAGTGAGTGTACAGCTTGTATAACAGTGTATATTTGCTGTCCCCTCAAAATAACTCAGCACACAGCCACTAATGTCTAAACCGTTGGCAACAAAAGTGAGTACACCCCTAAGTGAAAATGTCCAAATTGGGCCCAATTAGCCATTTTCCCTCCCCAGTGTCAAGTGACTTGTTTGTGTTACAAGGTCTCAGGTTCCTCCTCATGGCAAAGAACTCTCTGAGAATCTGAAAAAAAGAATTGTTGCTCTACATAAAGATGGCCTAGGCTATAAGAAGATTGCCAAGACACTGAAACTGAGCTGCAACACAGTGGCCAAGAGCATACAGTGGTTTAACAGGACAAGTTCCACTCAGAACAGGCCTCGACATGGTTGACCAAAGAAGTTGAGTGCATGCGTTGAGAGTCATATCTAGAGTTTGCCTTTGGGAAATGGACGTATGAGTGCTGCCAGCATTGCTGCAGAGGTTAAAAGAGTGGGGGGGTCAGCCTGTCAGTGCTCAGACCATGAGCCCCACACTGCATCAAATTGGTCTGCATGGCTGTCATCCCAAAAGGAAGCTTCTTCTAAAGATGATGCACAAGAAAGCCTGCAAACAGTTTGCTGAAGACAAGCCGACTAAGAACATGGATTACTGGAACCATGTCCTGTGGTCTGATGAGACCAAGATAAACGTATTTGGTGTTATGGTCTGGGGCTGCATGAGTGCAACCATGAATGGAACAATGAATGCCAACATGTACTGTGACATACTGAAGCAGAGCATGATGCCCTCCCTTCGGAGACTGGGCCGCAGGGCAGTATTCCAATATAATGAACCCAAACACACCTCCAAGACGACCACTGCCTTGCTAAAGAAGCTGAGGCTAAAGGTAATGGACTGCCCAAGCATGTCTTCAGACCTAAACCCTATTGAGCATCTGTGGGGCATCCTCAAACGGTAGGTGGAGGAGCACAAGGTCTCTAACATCCATCAGCTAGATGATGTCATCATGGAGGAGTGGAAGGGGACTCCAGTGGCAACCTATGAAGCTCTGGTGAACTCCATGCCCAAGAGGGTTAAGGCAGTGCTGGAAAATAATGGTGACTACACAAAATATTGACACGTTGGGCCCATTTTCACTTGTTGGCAGAGGTATAGACATTAATGGCTGTGTGTTGAGTTATTTTGAGGGGACAGCAAATGTACACTGTTATACAAGCTGTACACTCACCACGTTCTTCAGTGTTGTCACATAAAAAGATATAATAAAATATTTACAAAATTGTGAGGGGTGTACTCACTTTTGTGATATACTGTATCTGTAATTAGTGCAGTCTTTCAAACTAATGCCATGGACATTCACTCACAGCAAGCAGAAGCAATAACCAGAGTCCAGGGGAGACCCAAGAAAACTGAATTACAGCCTGGCAAATACTAAATTTAAACAGAGACTTCTGCGTAAAGTGGATATAAACCCTCACATATACCCAGTGAATTGAACGGTCTCAATTCATACACAGGGATGAAACAAATCTCCCTACATAAATTTTACATGTATATCTACTGTCCTCATCTTTATATACTGTTGAGAAAGTGCACATCCTGTTTTTCTCTTCCTGGTTACTACTGCAGTGAACCCTGGGCATACAGCCAAGACAGCTGACTGGAGGAAAAGCACACAACCCCTCTCCTCATAGGTAGAGACTTTCAGCTCTGTCCCTTGAATCGTCAGCACGCTGCTAATCTATTTATAGCATCCTCCCCAACACAAAACTCTGGCTGCTCTTATCATATGTGATGCAGAACTTGTCAGGAGTTATCAGGCTGAAAACAGAACAGAAAACAGAGCAGGAGAAAGCTACGGGACATAGTGCTTTAAAGAGAGATAACAAAACACTGCAGATATATGTGCCCAGCTCAAATTTTATGAATCAAGTTTACATCCACTTTCATCCACTTTAAGGCAGGGTATCTACGGAACCATATTACCAAAGGATTTGCAACCCCCTTCAGTCAATCTTGTGATGTAGAAACCACTGCTACAGTAGCTCTCAGATCCAGGTCCTGGAGCACATTACAGAACTAATCCCAGTACTCCCTGTTCCATTGTACGAGCTGCTGTAAGGTGGTACAGTAGGTTAATATCAAGGCAATATTGAGTAACTAAACAATACTAGGTGCAATAAGTATACCAGTATTGTTGTTCACTTGGGAATAACAATAGTTGTTGTGCTGCCTTTGGCTTCAATACATGAGTCACTGCCCAGTGAAGTACATATTCCTGATTTACATGCTTGGTTTGGATTAGGGATTCAGCAATGAAGCCTATATATTACTCTCAGTACATATGTCCTTTAAGGGATTCTGAACGTGGCTTTCTCCACTTACTAATAATTTGTATATGCAGTAGCATAAACTTACATACAATGCTTTCCTCCTGAAATCTTTTCTGTGAAGCCTGCTCAGCATCTTCCAAAATCTTCCTAGATGAACAGTATCACTCTATTCACTGAAATGGAAAGCCTATTAATTGGTTCATGAGTTGTCCATTAATGTAATTTGAGTTTGGCTGTGCAAGCATGAACGACTCAGGTACTGGGATAAATACACTTATCCTATAATGAGTACAGTTTTGCCCAGATTTGGTAGCAGGCACCAAAAGGTGTGTGTGCTATTTTTTTTGCATGCTCTTCTGTTACCTTGATCTGCTGCCTTAGCACCAGTAAAAAAAATTATAAAAAAAAAACATAACCTCACAACCTCATTTTCAAAAGTAATTGTGGCCCTATCCCTTTGCCTTCATGTGGCAAATTAACTGTTGCCCAATCCTTTTACCTTTCTGCAGGGAAATTTTAGTTCATGACCATTGACCACTATACAGTATATTATGCCACAACTCACCAGGTCAGAAGGGTCTCCAAAATAACCAAGTAGGAGGTTACAAATAATATAGAACCCTTCCCTATTAAAATACAAATAAAATCGTAAGTGGAAGGACCATTTTAAATAAAGGTATTACCCACAGGTAAGCCCACAGGATGCCACCCACTCCAGAATACCAAGGGTGGAGTGGAGAGCTATTGCTAGTCACAATAAAATGGACTTTTGAAATGGCCAAACATAGAATGTATATGAAGCCTATGTTCCACTATTCTGTTTTAGGAGCTGTTCGGTACAAACAATTCTGGTACTACATGAGGTTATAGACTGTGCATTAAATTGCAGTTTCCCTTTACTAATCTGTAGGATTCCAACTAAAAACTGTACTTCTACTCTCTATATCAGCTCATCCCTCACAGTTATTACCCTTATCTCTTATTCCTCACTTTAAGAGTAAGTAAACTTATATGAGCATATGATACTAACCCTTTGATATTGCATTGTATTGTGAATATACTTTCTCCCTTATTGTGTAACGTGCTATGCAAACTGATGGCACTATGGTTGCATATGTACATGTTGTGAAAATGTGAAATTATCACCATAGTCTGGTTGTAAATTGTATAGTACATAAATTATAGTATCATTTGAGGCATTATACTCTTGTGAACTTGTATAGTATATGATCACAAACTGTGAGGCAACGCTATATATCTATAATAGTTCATATTAATATTGTTATATAGTTCTGTTTATTTAATGCATGATAAATGCAGTACATTTTTAAAATAAATTCTAACTGCTTTCCATCCAGAATTTGAAAAATCAGTGCTCCCCGGCCGTAGGTCCCCCGGACAACAAACTTTGCACACTTGTAGAGGAAGAGTTTCAGATGACCTATGGTTGGCCGGTAGCCGGGTCCCCAAAGTCCGGGAGATCAGGCGCAAAAAGGTGACTCGAGTATAAGCTAAGGGGGGCATTTTCAGCACCAAAAAATGTGCTGAAAAACTCGCCTTATACTCGAGTATATACGGTATTTACTTGTTGTAACATCATCTTTTATATTTTACCCAAAAATTATTTGCATAGAATAAACAGCAAGAAAATATTGTGCAACAACCACCATTTTATTCTCCAGGACCTCTCCTATTAGAAAGTTTGGAGATTCTGAGTAAATTTATAGCAAAAAAGGCTGATTATAACATGTATGTGAAAAAATTCAAAATTGTCTCGTGCGGCAAACCATCACATATACATGTTTACAATCATCCACTCTCGCAGAATAAGTGCAGTCAATGTGAGTGATTACATATGTATCACAAAACTTTGATAAATGCACTCTTGTATTACTACATCAAATAACAAAAACTACCCATTTCAGTGCTAGATGTTCTTTATCAAAGGATTTTGTTTATGATATTGCAGCTGTCATTTGTTCTCCGATATAGCTCTTATTTCTTTTCAATTTTCTTTCTCCTTTCTTTCCCCTCCCTATTTTGGTAACAGGGAAGAATGATTGGAAAGAGAAAGGGGAAAACAAAAAAGAAAACAAAAAAGAGAAGAAAAAAAAAAAACAAGCAAGTTACATTTTAAACATTTGTTTTGGATGTTAATTTCGAATATTTGCATAAAATAGGTCACATAATTATATGCTGATGCAGGTAAAAGGCTAATAGTTAGTTCAGCACTGCTGAACGTCATGGCTGCCTTTTCTTTCTTAAAAATAATAATGCAAACTACTTTTATTGCTACTAAAATGAATGAATTAACTTTTGCTTGGCTTTATGGATATAAAAAGTATGTGGCACACCAGTCACATTTAGCTCCCAAAGCTATTGGTTGTGGACCACTGTCTGCTAAACATATTTCACTAACTGTGATGACTATGACTACAATATCAGTTTGTGTTGGACATTGAAAGAGAAGTATGACCAAAACTTTTTTTTGCCCATACTTCTCTTCTGGGTCACAGAAGTGCCCTTATTTTCACAATCCTGTGACCCAGATTCATCCAACAGCAGGCTAAAGTCCGCTGTCGGTCAAAATTACAGAGACGGTGCAGACTCTGGAAGGATACTGACTTTAAGGTTGGGAACCACCCATATGCCTGACTGGCAGCTGGCTCAGCCTCTCAATGTGCCACTGAAAGCCTAAGCCAGCTGCTCCCACCACATGCGCTGAAGAAGCAAAGCAGAGAGCAGTGACTGACAGTCACCACTCTCTGCTCAGTGAAGGCAGAAAACTAAGCAATCAGTGCACAGTTCTCGGTCTTAGAATCATCAGGGGATAATTACAGAATATATATATATATTATTTTTTTTATCCCACACTTCCCTGTTAAATACAAAAAAACTACCTAATCGGCATCTTCTGTGCAAGAAGCATCAGGTCTATATTTTGACAATTTCTCTAAAAATAGCTATCTGTAAGAAAGCAATAGGAGGACAGCTGTAGCAGGAGTGTTTAATATTGTGTTTTATGACGAGAGCAGCTATACTGTTGTGCAAATGATCAGAACCCAGTGTGTTTGACTAGTGAAGTATCAAACATCGAGTTTGTGTACATACAGGTGTGTATCTGTGATACAAGTGGTTAGCACATACACTAATAAACATATTTTTTCTAGAGTAAAAATACAACTGCAATGAAAGAATTAAAAACACATGAAACTTTTGAGTTAATGAACAGGGTCTTTAAGTGCTCATTTAATTCAAACAGCTGTTTGTTAATGCCGTAAGCAGTGTCATAAACTGAGGAAATACAGTTAAGTGCAAGACACTAGTTAATGCTATAAAGCAACACATGCTCTAATATTAAAAGCATTTAATGGCATTAATACAGAATAAAGCATTAGCTCCGTGTTATAATGGCTCAGAGCTGCAGGGCAAATGCTTCTGCACAGCAACTTTTGTAGACAAATCGGCAGAAAGTAAAGTCACACTGTACAGCAAATCATGACATTTTTTATTTCTCTGAAAGAAGTGGAACCCTGATACGCTCACATCTGTTCCAATCACACACTGGATAAAATCACCGTTTTCTAAAGTCCTAAATAACTAAAATTGTAAATCCCCTACAAGTTACCATCTGTAAACACTTAATCTAAAAGATATAACCTAAAATAACACAAACACTGTATGGTTTATTAATATAAATATATGTGTAAAGATGAATGCATTCATGTTATCTGTCTAATCTATGTATGTGTTTATCAGCTTAGTTTAATAAAAAGTAAATATGATGATGATGATGATAATAATATTAATAATATATAACAATAACCATGTAAAAACTGGATTTGTATAGTAATGCTCGCTGTGCACAATTCAGATATAGCAACATCTAACACTTGGGGGCCTAATTATAAAATGTGCTATCAGTTTTTTACTTTGCATCTCACTATTATTGCTATTAGGGATTTAAAATGCAATGTTTTGATAGCTGCCAATGATATTTATAAAGCACTGAGGAGTGCTTTATAGCAACCCTTTTCTCATCTGCATCATTACCACGTTGAAACGTGAGGAGCCACGGGGGAACAATGCATTTGAATATCATTTAATCATTTAACAATCTTTAATTTATGACAGCCACTTAAGGCCGCGTACACACGGTCGATCCATCCGATGAGAATGGTCCGACGGACTGTTTTCATCGGTTCACCGCTGAAGCAGACTGATGGTCTGATGTGCGTACACACTATCAGTTAAAAAAAACGATCGAGTCCAACGCGGTGACGTAAAACACAACGACGTGCTGAATAAAATGAAGTTCAATGCTTCCAAGCATGCGTCGACTTGATTCTGAGCATGCATGGGTTTTGAACCGATGCTTTTGTGTACTAACCAGCCGTCTATCGGTTCGATTTTAAAGCAAGTTCTCTAATTTTTGTCCGAAGGACAACAGACCGATGGGCCGTACATACGGTCGGTTTGGACTGATGAAACTGAACTTCAGTCCATTTTCATCGGTTTGGACCGCTCGTGTGTACGCGGCCTTATAGTTACTGGAATATTTCAAACCAGCTTCTAACATTAAATACACTATTTTTATATATAAGATTAAAAAATTTATGATAAAAACAGGAAGGGGGATTGTGGAATGCATGCAGTCATGGGTTAAGATGAATCTAGGTTGCAAAGATAGGTAAAAACTTCTTCTTCGGGTCAACATATATTCTCACCAAAGCCTATTCCTTTTTGATCAGACAGTTTGACTACATATCAGGTCTTGCACCCAAGTAGGCTACTACCTCATCAGAGAAGCAGTCTGCACACTATGGGAATCTGCCCCCAGGACAATATTCTTGAATGTGTACTGAGGGGCGCCGGGTATAAAAGTTCATCCCACTTGAAGGATTTTTTGGAACATTTAATGATTTAAAGGCTGGCTGCCTTTAATGACGACAGGAGACATTAGTCTTCATCAAGCCTTAAAGGAGTTGTAAAGGAATTTTTTTTTGCTGAAATGACTGTTTACAGGATATGGAGACATAATAGTTAACTGATTCCTTTTAAAATTGATTAAAAATAGATAAAAATCAATCATATAATGTACCTGTAGTTTCGTTTTTGCATCTACTTTCATTTTTGCATTTAGTTTCGTTTTTGCATGTTATCCTGCCTGTGTGCATGTACAGAGCCATAGAGCAGTGATGGTTTGGAAAATGAAACTAGAATCTCCCAGTACTGTGGTCCTCAGGAAACAGACAACCAGGAAGTGTCCAGAACAGAGACCAATTATAGCAACATCAGAGCAAAAACGAACAATGAGGACATGAAACCAGGACTGCGGTAAGGTAAAGGAAGCTATTTAGCAAAAAAAATAAAAAATCCTTTAGTGACCCTTTAACACAGATCCTCTAGCACATTCTGTTCTGATTCAATTAACATTGACTGCTCAAGCCCTAAAGAAGTGTAAGGCCGTATTTGATGTTTTTAACTATTAAATGTTCCAAAAAGTCCTTTAAGTGAGATGAACTATTGTACCAGCCTCACAGGACTCCTTCATCAGGCATGCATCACATGCCTTATAAAGGGGTCCCATGAGGCTCAAAAACATTGCTTTTTCTGTAATGATGTGATTGCCAATTAAAGCTTTGGACCCATTTTGGAGATCCATGGTATGCTGGTGATATTCTTTCACTCTGGCTTTGGCTCCAGCTGATAGCTGTTGCAGCACCCGTTTACATACACAGCCATTTCTACAGGAATGTGCGTGTTGGAAATAACATGTTAGAACTTTTGTACCAAGCGCTCCTCAATAAGCATCTAAGAATTTACCATCTGGCAAGCACTTCCATTGTTGCTATCAGAGAAATAGCAGCCTAGGACCATAGCAGGGTCCACCTATGCAATATTTCCACCACAGATTTACTTTTTTTAAGGAAAAATCACTTTTGGGTACAGCCATCAGAACCAACTTTCACGTCTATTGGTACAGCACTATCAAGCACACATCAGGCCATGAACAACATTGGGATTACACTAGTCATCTAGTAACTCTGTAATAAAAGGGACTCCCAATACCCGACTGGGTCATCCAAAAATGAGTGCAGCTTTAGAGCTTGTAACGTCCCAGCCTTCACCTGGGGAAAAAGGGGGATCCTAGCCAAGAATGGCTTTAAAATCAAAGTGTATTCTGGGGAGCGAATTGCCCAGAGTCATAATATATGACTGTATATTCTAAATACATTCAATATGTAACAATATAATAGAAGACGGGACATCTAATACCTGTGGGCACTTTATAAGTGGGTGTCATGCTTACCCCTAACACAGGTGGTCAGACACTATAGCTGGCTATTGTGTTGTTCACCTATAGCAGCCCCCTTTGCCCCTTTGCTTAGACGCGAGTTTCACAACTCGCATTCGGCGCTCTATAAGTATTTATTCCAATAAGGCAAGCAGTCCTACCGGTACTCAGTTGCCCCCAGGACGTATACACAATGTTATCGTGCCTGGCTACAATACCAGGGCAGGCGCAAACTGAGCAAAGCAAACAGGTACTTGCGGTAGGCAGACAGGCAGAGTGGTTCAATGACAGTCCAGGAAAAAGACAGGCAGAGATCAGAGAATAGTCATTATCCAGTCTGAGGTCATACACAGGGAAATCCAATCAAGCAAAACAGGATAGACAGACAAGGAGCTTGATCAGATATTACACACGTAATCACACTCTATCATAAGCATGAGACTGAAGGTTTGGCTGGCTTAAATAAGGTATGATCTCCCCGCAAAGACCTGCCACATTAATCCTCCTTGCAGGTGGACAGACAGACAAGGAGAATGCAATAGCCAAAACCAGGATTCTGGAATGAGGGGCATTAGTGCAAGACGCTCCTGATAGACATTTAAAAATAGACGTGAAAGTTAATTCACATGGATGTACCCAAAAGTGATCCTGTCTGTGTGATGACGTCATCTGGCCAACCTCTTGTTTCCTACTGAAGCAGTCATGATTGGATAACGAAGCGCGCCAAGGGCTGGGCCGGATGATGCCATCATGCTGACAAAAAATGGAAGTCGGCCATCTTGGATAGGAATCTGAAGCCAAAGTTTAACCTTAAGGCAGAAATGCTTGTTTAAAGAAGCAATTGTTTCTATGTACACTGGATGAAATTTTGTGAGTGAGATTTTAACCCTCTGTTTTAATAAATTTATCTGGTAAGCTGATATATTGTGCAAAGAGGTTCTTTTTGTTCCTTTGAGCTACTTTTAAAGGAAAGGTGTTCATAAGATGAAAGTTTGCATTGACACAAAGCCCTTTTAACCCCCTTAGCGGTATTCCCGAGCGTGACTCGGGGTGGATTTTCTATGCAATTATCGGTAACTCCGAGTCACGCTCGGGGTAGATGTGCAGAGCCTGCAGCGCGCGTTGGCTTACCTTTTCCAGGCAGGTTACTGTACTTACCTTGTCCCTGGATCCAGCGATGCATCCCCACTGTGTGAGCGAGCGGCGTCCTCCATTCGATTCACACAGTGCCTGCGTGCCCCCGATCTCCGTTCCCTGCGACGTTACGACGCACGGGGGCGGAGACCGGCGCCAAATTCAAAAAAGTAAACAAACACATTACATACAGTATACTGTAATCTTATAGATTACAGTACTGTATGTAAAAAATACACCCCCCCCTTGTCCCTAGTGGTCTGCCCTGTGTCCTGCATGTACTTTTATATAATAAAAACATTTTTTTTGTGCCTGCAAACTGGAGATTGTCCATAGCAACCAAAAGTGTCCTTTTATGTCAAAAGTGATTTTAAAGCAGCTAGAAAACAGCGATAATAAATTATAATCACTTGCAGAATTGAGCGATAGCGATTTGTGGGGAAATCCGTCATAAAAAAATAAAAGTAATGACAGCGACAATTCTGCAACTGAGCAAATTTCAGTGATTTTGATTTGATTACATTATTGAATAATTTTTATTATAATTACGTTATCATTTGTTATAATTATTTATAGTTATTTATTATATTATAATTTTATGATTTTGTGTTTCAAACTTTATCATACCCGGGATGCCTATTAGACTCTTGTTTGGACAGATTTAAGTGAGTTATTCCTAAGAATTGCAGGCCTACAATATAAAACGCAGAATTTCCATGCAAAATAATTGTACCGCTTTTGGTACGTAATTCCAGACAGAATCATACCGCCAGGGAGGTTAAAGGGCAAGGCACATATTGACCTGATTTTCAATAGGTCAAAATATGAGGTAAGCAGCCTGTTTGGAAGGTGGAAGAAACACTCTATGGTGGTGATGCGTTTAAAATATTTACTAATGAACATTTCATTTTTTTTGGATTCAAATTGAGGTCGAAGAAAAGGTGGTGGACTATAAATTATATATATGCTTGTTTCATTATAGAGTTAGATCCATATATATTTGGATACAGCCACAATTTTAGATTTTTCAGGTATTTACCAAAACATATTCAAGCTATAGTTATATAATGGATATGGGCTGAAAGTGCACACTCTCAGGTTTATTTGTGGGTATGTACATCCAAATTGGATGATGGCTTTAGGAATTACAGCTCTTAAGAATAGTCAACCCCCTTTTTCAAGGGATCAAAAGTAATTGGACAATTGAATCAAAAGTTGTTTCATGGCCAGGAGTGGGCTACTCCTTTGTTATTTCTTCATCAATTAAGCAGGTAAAAAGTCTGGAGTTGATTCTAAGTGTGGTATTTGCTGTTACCCTACATCATGCGTTCAAAGAACTGTTCATGCAAGTGAAATAGGCCATTGTAAGGATTCAAACATGAAACAAATCCATCAGAGAGATAGCAGCCACATGAGGGGTGGCGAAATTGAATGTTGGGTACATTCTAAGGAAAGAAGAATGCACTAACATAAAAAGACCTGGATGTTCCACAGAAGACAACAGCGGTGGATGATCATTGTCAAGTCTACCATCAAGAGAAGACTTCACAAAAGCAAATACAGAGGGTTCACCACAAGGTGCAAACCATCCAAAAACCAGAAGAAGAGAAAAGCCAAATTAGACTTTGCCAAAAAACATCTAAAAAAGCCAGACTAGTTCTGTAAAAGCATTCTTTGGACAGATGAAACCTAGATTAATCTGTACCAGAATGACGGGTAGAAAAAGTGTGGAGAAGGCCTGGAACAGCTCATGATCCAAAGCACACAACATCATTTGTAAATCATGGTGGAGGCAGTGTGATGGCATGGGCATGCATGGCTTTCAGTGCCACCAAGTCATTGTTGTTTATTGATGATGTGACAGAAGACAGAAGCAGCCGGATGGATTCTGCAGTGTTTAGAGATATACTGTCAGCCCAAATTCAGCCAAATGCAGCAGGAGCTTGTGAAGTAAAAGAAGTGGAATATTCTGCAATGGCCGAGTCAATCACCTGATCTCAACTCAATTGAGCATGCATTTCACTTACTGAAGGCAAAACTAAAGGCAGAAAGACCCACAAAAAAAACAACTAAAGACAGCCGCAGTTGTTCTCCAGGTGATCAATAAGGTCACTGGGACTTGTGTTCCCTATGATCCTAAATATTGTTTGTTGGGGCTGGTGGAACACATGTCAGTGATTAGAGCCAGGAAGATACTCATATCCCTATTAAGATATTATGCTCGTAAGGCCATTACGATGACCTGAAAACAATCTTCTCCCCCTTCTGTCAGATTCTGGAAAAGCCTAGTGAATGCTAGTTTGCCCCTGTATAGGGCCACCTACTCGGGCAGGGGATGTCCACAACAATTTGAGAAGGTATGGAACTGTTGGCTAGATGATAACACCACGGCAACTGATCCAGTAGCAAATGCCTAGATTGAAAATATGTCTGCAGTTTTTTAGTTTATTGACCCAACTATTCTCATGCTGCACTCTCCTGTCGGTACCAATTTGAGCACTGATTATCCTGAAATTACCCGCTCCCCACATTGGGGCTATAGTATAAGTTAAGTTAGGATGTTTAAGATGTATGTTGTACCCTGTTGCGGCATGTTGTTACAACAGAGGACCTGCCCCTGCGTGGGCAAATGTTCAGCCCCTGCGTGGGCTAGTCTCGTATGCTAATGTAAACTTCAATAAAAAAGATTTTGCAAAAAAAAAAGACAGCCGCAGTTAGAGCCTGGCAAAGCATCAGAAAGGAGGAAACACAGTCTTTGGTAATGTCCATGGGTTCCAGACTTCAGGCAGTCATTGAAAGTAAAGGATTCTCAGCAAAATATTAAAAAAAAATGTTTTTAATTTAAATTAAGGGAAATTGTGTCATATCTAATTATCAATGTATATCCCACATGAATTGTGTCTGTTAATTAATTAATTGACTGTAATAAATTATTGTCTTCTTTTGAAAATTGTCTATTATACAATTTTTGTAAGCCATGCAATAATCCCCTCAATTCCCTTTATTTTGCTATCATTATTGGGAGGAGGTGCCGTATCTAATAGAGGACACAACACAAAACACTTTACCAACCTTTTAACATTTTATTTATGATTATATTCATTTGTCCATTTCCATTTGAGCCCCTGAAAATGGGGGTACCATGTATAAAAATGGATGCGGTTCCTAAAATTTGTACTTGATATTTATGTTCAAACCCTTTAATTAAAGCTAAAAGTCTGCAATTAAAATTAATTTGAATTGTTTTGTTTTAATTTTATTTTGGTGACATACAGAGCCAAAAGTATGAAAATTGTGCCTGTGTCCAAATATATATGGACATAACTGTATATATTTGTTTTCACTGTTCATTATCATTTGCATATAAAGTGCATTTTGGACTTGGCACTTTATGTTTTGTAATGGAAGATATTCAGATAATATTTTTTTTCATGTGTTTGAAAGAGATTTACCGTATATGCTATGTATATGGTAGGGTATAGTTTTGTTCAATTGCGAGTTTTATTTATTTGTATTATATTACAAACTCCAGACTACTGCACTCTGTGTGTTATGTTGTATTAAGCATAATTCTGAATACTGCACACTGTATGTCATGATGTATGTCACGTGACTGATGACCGCACTTAAAATATGCCGTGCATTCCAAACATGTTCATTATTTCTACTCATTGTCTAACAGTTGCTGCTTCCTAGTGATCCCAAACCCACAACTACTGTATGTTAATGAATTTCTCATTTTTTAAATACCTCAATCTTGAGGTGTATGCCTGTCTGTGAGATTCTCACAGGTGAAATAGTAATTAAAGTATATGTTTGGTTAGATAAACTGTCACAAATGTGTGCAGTTCATACAGTTCTATTTAATCATGTATATTCAGGCCATGCCCACTGTTCAGCTCAATGTGGTCATTTACATAATTTGCTATGGTGAATTTTTCCGGACAGAGAAGAAGGTGAAAAAAAAAAAAAAAAGGATCAACAAGAATCCAGACCAAATAAATGCAAAAAAAAATAAAATGGTTTGGGGTTAAGCATCTTGACTATACAGCTATAATAATAATAATAATAATAATAATAATAATAATAATAATAATAATCTTATCATTATTTTTTATTATTATCCTTACTATTATAAAGATGCCACATTTATATTTTTACAGAAACATGGCTCTTATGCTAATTGATGCATTGTAAAAAAAAAATCAAATACATCAAACCTTCATGGCCTTTGCTTCATGGCACTCATTTACCATGCTAATTAAAATAAATACTGATGGGGATGATACCATTACAAAGAATAAAATCCTGTATATTTCTTACACTGACATGACAAGATTAGTAGCATGCAAAATGTGATGGGATCTGATAATCCAATTACTTTGTTATGTTTTCATTGAGCAAATGCTGGGCATACATAAAATATAGCTAATTATCCTCAGTGTATACAACTTACAATGCTTATTACATAAAACAATTTATAAAATCTTTATTGGGTGTCTGGTCTCCAGCTTAAAATGATTACAGTGTGGCCAAGAAAGGCCTTTGCTATGATGGCTAGTCCAGCACTGGAGAATGTACTATTGAATATACAGTGTATGTATATATATATATATATATATATATATATATATATATATATATATATATATATATGGTATATATATATATATATATATATATATATATATATATATATATATATATATATATACATACAGGAATATATCTTGTGAGCACTCATTAAGCACAAAAGGGCTGCTGAACTGGAGCAATCTAGAATATTCAGGCCTAATTAAATTATGATTGTGGTTGTTCCATAGTGAGGGGGGAGCTGCTTCAGGTGGAGTTCTGTCTGGGTTGGTGCCACTTAGGCAGAGGGAGAGCGATACACTGGGGTTAATTCAGTAAGGGAATAGAGACTGATCGCTTAGCAAGTGAATATTTACTGAGCTTTGAAAATAAAATGAAGCTATATTCACTTCAGTGCCACCAAAAATCTGCAAATACTCTATTTGTTTAGTCAATCAACCTCACTATGTGAAAGCACCCGCACCGGTCTGTGCTGTGACAGGGAGGCAAACTTTCAAACATTTCAAATACATTTTCAAAGGCACCTTTCACCTTGGTTAAGTGCACATAAGCTTTCTCAGTCTGTCTGTTACAATCTGCCCAGTCTGCTGGAGTCTTCCCAGTTTGCTACATTCTACCCAGTTAGCTACAGTCTAACCAGTCCACCACAATCTACTAGAGTATCTGCCAGTCTGCTACTGTACCTCCATCCCACCCAACACCTCAATCCCAGGAAATTCCACTGGATCCTTTTCTTTTCACACTTTAATTTTGTCATTGTGTACGAACCTGGCTCCTGCAATGTTCAAGTCAATGCTCTTTCCCACTTCATCAACCTCCTGGACCTTGATGCCACTTTAAAACCAACTGTTCCACATTCTTGGATTCTTCCTCTAACCTCTCTCATGGAAGCCCCTTTTCTTCAATGAAAGACCTTAGTTCATCCAAGACTACCCTTCCACTAGGCCCACAGTCCTGAGCTGGCAGTTCATCCTACAGTCTACAGAACTTTTGCCTTCCTGACCTTTCACTATCAGTGCACTGTTATCAAGAAGTATGTAATAGACTTTTTAGCAGCTTGCACCATCTGTGCCCAGAGCAAAGTACCATTGTATGCACCAGTTTGACCACTGATGGCCCTTTCTGTATCCAAAGAACCCTGGGAACACCTATCTATAGTCGACTACTGGGTCTACTGTACCTTGGGTGACCTGGGTGTTAGCTTGCAGTTAACTCCAAACTTCTGTGAGGGGGTCCCTAACAGGACAACAGCTATCATTTAGACTGCATTCTTGGGGATCACTTCCAGGTAGGGTCACACCAATGCTTGAGACAGAGGGTGTGACAGACTCACCCGGGACAGAGGCTTTTGGAGGGGACTGAATGCTAGCCTCTAGCCTTGCGATCATGGGCCCTGGCATTTGGGGGAACGGTGCATTTTGTGAGCTGTATGCATGGGGACCCTGTATATGCCATAATAGAGTGACTGATTTATACTGTTGGGACATACAGTGTAAGGAGATGCTAGTGCCATTACCTCCAGCCATCTGTCTGCTCTCTGTGCTAATGACCCTGCTATTGTGTGAAGATGTCATGTGTTTACACTTATGATAATGTGTATTGTATAGCAGGTGAGCGAGGAGGTGTGACGTCTACCCTGATAGGTCATATCTATGAGTCACCTAGTCTGGGTAAATGATTAGTTAATTAGCTCATGTTAATTTATGTTCTGGTTACCTCCTCTTTAACTGTATATAAGATTGTATTTTTGGTTCTATTAAACACTCCATGTTCAGCAGACAAACAAGTCTTGTCTCATTGTGTGCTTGTGAGCAGCTGGAATATCTGATATCTATATCCAGACTGATAGAAAGTGGTATATGACGAAAACACTCAAGCGGAGTGTGGGACGTTCCGTTACAGAGGGAAAACATCCACACTCATGACACTTGTCTTCCAATTGTTCATTCTGTAACTTCAAGGAGAATTCTGGGAATATTAAAATCAAGAAGCTCTCTATGCACAGACCGCCTTTGACTTTCCTAACCTCTGGATTTTATTCCTACCACAGGCATTATTAAGAGTTGGCTAGGAAAATGTTTCTGAGAGTTTCCAGGTAGTAACCTATATGCTGGAACCCAATGGGCTCTGAAGAGGGGCATATAGAGAAGCTATCCATTCCGATAAAACCATTTACCCAGGTTTTGATAAGGTCTTCTGGGGACTGTCCTTCCACATGCTCCAGTATTCTTATGAAGTATAAATAGTTTTACTTCAGGCCATAAGAGTTAATCTACCACAAGTGGAATTATGACCCATAATAGAAAGGGTCTGTGTTTTCTAGCAGGGGACAGATCTGACAGATTCAAAAACCATTGCAGTTCACTGTTGGTGACTGATACATGAGCAGAGAATGTGTCTGTGTGCTGGTAACATATTCTGCAGTGAAATTTCAAGAAGGGCACTACATCCTTCCAACCGTGATGCTCATTATTTTTCTATGCCCAACACTTTCAGATATTGTGAATAACTTGGTGGAGGAGCCATATGTTGACCACCATTTATTCAGAATGTGGCTACGGACTGTGCATCAGCTGTGGAGAGCTGCTATAAGATTTCCTTGCCCTGTAAGTAAGCTATCTGCCATTGGGGTATCTGTGCCAGCTGCATTGTGTGAGAAAGGGTAGTGTCTCAGGAGTTGAATCAGTGAGGTTTTTCTGTTTTAAGATGTTTGTAAATCTTCTTGTTTTAAAGGGGTTGTAAAGGTACAAATCCTCAATTCCTGTTCTTCTGTCTGCAACTCCACACAGTGATGCAAGGCTTTCTCCCTGGTGTGGAGTGTCATGCTCGCCCCCTCCCTTGCACTACAGGAGAGTCAGGACGCTCTCTACATTGCAGATAGAGAAAGGAGCTGTGTGTTAGTAGGCGTCCTGACTCTCCCGTAGTCCAAGGGAGGGGGCGAGCATGACACTCCACACCAGGGAGAAAGCCTCACATTACTGTGTGGAGTTACAGACAGAAGAACAGGAAGTGATGATTTCTCAGAAGAAATAAGGACATTTAAAAGCAAAATGGAAGGATGAGGTAAGTGAAGGAGGACTGCACTAAGGTAAAGGAAGCTAATTAGGAGAGAAAAAAATTGTACCTTTACAACCCCTTTAAGATGTTTCTTTGTCATTTTGGCCAGATATTTTGGGCAAATATTTCATCTCATCTATGAATTGTGATTATTTATCTTCATTCAGTTAAACTTAAAGCATGTTGAAGTGCTTAGGAGAACAATTTATGTAGGCTAAAATTGGCTTCCAGTGGTTATTCTAACTTCAGCTTGTTCAATTAAGCTTTGACAATAAAACCTGGAAGCTGATTGGTCTCTATATATATGTAGAGCTGCAACAGATTTTGCACACCCCAGTGTACAGCTAAATATTCTGAGCAAGGTATATCAGAATTGTCACTGACTGAACATTATTAAGATAATGAAAAATGACATAAAATATTTTTATAAACATGCAAAAATAAATAAACTGACCAATGACTAAATTCCCTTTAGATTGCAAAGTTGGTGTGTCACAAAATAATTGCGCTGTAATGAGAAATGTGGCAGGTGCAACTTCAACCCATCAGTGTCCTAAGAATTAAATGTGGGATAAGATTGCAGTACAGGCTGAGACACTGCAGTAGCCAGTTTAACTTTCTAATTGAAGCTGTTATTAAAAATTAGCAGTTGAAAATCTGTAATTTTTGGTGTCTTTACTTTAAAGCTTTGATACTTTTGCTGAAAGTGAATTTCATATTACATTGCAACAACAGACATATCCAAATGTAAACAATGTTAGGAGATCAAAAGGCAAAAGATACTGGGCAGGATTCAGATACATTGGCGCATATTTATGCCGGCGTAGCGTATCTTATTTACACTACGCCGGCCCAGCGCGGAGAGGCATGTACTGTATTCAAAAAGATATTACTCACCAAGATGAGCCAGCGTAACGTATTTTCGATGGCGTAAAGCGGCGTAAGTGTAAGTGGGCGTCACCCCATGCAAATGATGGTCCGACCGTGTTGCACAGAGTTACGTCGGGCGTATCTTAAACGGCGCATGCGCTGTGACGTGGACTGATTGCTGCACCCATCTGCGCATGCTCACAACTACGCCCCGCGTAACCCCTAAGATACGCCGGCCCAACGCCTACGCCCAGTGCATAAATACGCCCATAGATGCGCCCGTCAAGTGCAAAAGTACCCAAGCATTTTTTAGTACTGCTAGGACTTTTGCATTTTGTTGGAGGCATGTCTGCACCAGTTCCTAAGAGAAGGAGGAAGCTCAATTTCTCCCCTGCTGAGAAGGCTCTGATTATTGAGGGCCTGGATAAATATGGCGCGTGCCTCTATGGGGCACAGACTGGCACTACCAGCAAGGTGGAGAAGGATCGGATTGTGCTGGAAATTACAACCCAGGTGAATGCCATTGGCATTGCGGCTCGGACCACCAGGGATATCAGCAAAAAAATGAACGATCTGAGGCGTCTTGTCAAAGAGAAGCTGGTCAAGATCCGCAGACATGCCTGTGGCACAGGAGGAGGACCAGCCACCAACCTAACCCTCACTGCCGATGAGATTATCGTTGCCAGGTGCCTGGAGAGGGAGCTGGTGGAGGGCCTGGAGGGCTTTGATTCTGTCGATCAGCCCTTGAGGACAGGTAAGTGTGTTTTATCTTCTCTCTGGTGTGTAGCATGTGAGGGGGTGGAAGGGAACATGTGACAAGTGTGTGGGTCCACCAACATGTGAATGTTTTGTGTCATCCACAGATGTCCAGGAGGTAGCTGGACCGTCGTCGGCTGCTGGGCGACCGACCCCATCCCTGGTCGAGAGTGACCCCCTCCTCACCTGTTGAGGAAGTGGAAGAGGAGCAGGTCATTCTTGAGGATGGGTTTTTTATAGGGGAGGAGACCCACATACCTGAACCCTCCCCAACCTCCTCCCCCATCAGGGATAGCCCCTCAAGGGCCACCCCATCCAGCCTGGCCCAAGCCTCTTCTGCCCCAAGGAAGGCAACACGGAAAACAAGGGGTGTCCCGGAGGCCTTGGAGGCGAATTTGGCCAGAGACAAGGCCCGCCAAACCCACCATATGTCAGCATTAGTGGGGGACCTGCACAAGGTGGCAGAGAGCCTGGCCTCCTCGGCTCAGACCCAGGCTGCCTGTGCGCTCTCTGTGCAGCAGGCCCTCACCCAGCAGGAGGGACATAAGGTTGCATTCAATTCCAGCCTGCAGGACGTGAGTGCCAATTGCACTGGCATTCTTACATGCATGGGGGATCTGCAGGCCACCACATCAGGCCTAGTGGCGGAGGTGCGGAGCCTGGCAGAGGCAGTCCAGGCCAATACGGCTGCCATGCAGGTGGAGGGGAGGAGCCTGGCAGCTGCTGTACATGAGGAGGGGAGGCAGGCACGGCGCCACCAGCGCAATAACACCACCCGCCAGCTGCGGATGCAGGCAGTGACAAACAACTACCTCCGCCGCATTGCCCTGGCATTGGAGGGCAGCCTGGCAGCCAGGGAGAGACCAGGGGATGTCCCTCTACCAGATAACCCCCCCCCCCATCTGAGGCTCCCCCCAGGCGACTGCGGACCAGGAGCCTAGGCACTAGGTGCAGCCCACGCCAGGGCAGATTATTTATTTTTGTTGTTTTTCTGTTCAGCTCAAATGTTGAGTTTTTTTTGGATTTTGTATACTCAGGTGATGAGTTTTTTTATTAGTTGCACCCAGGTGATGAGTTTTTTTTTATTTATAATTCCTGCACACGGTCAGGAGTGCAGGCTACAGTGTGACTGGTGAGTGAATCTGGGGGGTGACACTCCTGCCAGTAAGGGGTGTCACCCTGGCTCGTTTGGGGAGAATTTATCCCCACGGGCATGTGAATGTGGTATGAATGGTCAGCAACATACTTGGAGCCTTGCCGTGGCGTTGCTGCTCCCAAGTCCTGCTTGGTGGACTTGGGCTAGTCCAATGTGATGTGGTGTGTGTGAGCTAGGGACCACAGTGGTGTGCATGCGTGCATTCTCCTTGTGCCATGATGAATGTGTGTGTTTAACTTGTAAAGATACGTTCCACGAGGTATCTCCTGACTGCTGTTCCCTCAGCAGACGGGGTACCCTCGGGCAGGGGGGCACTTTGGGGTTTGGGGGTCAGGTCTTCACGTAGGTCAATCTCCAGGCCCTTTCTCATGGCGTAGTTGTGCAGCACGCAACATGCACCGATGATCTGGCATACGAAGTTTGGGGAATACAACAGGGTACCCCCGGACTTATCCAGGCATCGGAAACGGGACTTCAGGAGGCCAAAGGTGCGTTCCACCACTGCACGGGTACGTGTGTGTGCATCATTGTATCTTCTCTCTCCTGGGGTTTGGGGATTCCGGAATGGAGTCATGAGATGGGGCCCAAGTGCATATGCAGAGTTACCTTGAAGGGAAAAGACAGGAGGATGTTAGTCATGCATGTGCCCCTCGTGATGTCTGCATCATGGGTTCGTACAGTCATGCCTGACTCCCATGTCACTCACCAACCAGCCAGCTGTTCCTGTACACGTTCTGTTTGAATTCTGTTGGGATGGTGCTTTGATGGTATATGAAGCTGTCATGGCTGGCCCCTGGGTGTTTGGCACAGACGTGCCATATGAGGCATTGGGCATCGGCTATCACCTGTACATTGATGGAATGCCAGTGCTTACTATTGCAGTATATGTGCTCTGTGTCACGGG
The DNA here is from genome assembly GCF_905171775.1 of Rana temporaria. Lineage (NCBI taxonomy): Eukaryota > Metazoa > Chordata > Amphibia > Anura > Ranidae > Rana > Rana temporaria. The sequence continues at coordinate 311,924,546 of NC_053493.1, forward strand.
GGGGGGGGGCGTAGTGCCACATGTGTGCAATCAATGGCCCCCACGGTGCGTGGGAATCCTGCAATTCTGACAAAATCTGCCATTGCCTTCTGCCGCAGGTGCTCCTGGGTGGGTCTGATGAAGTGGTGGGACATGCGTCTGAGGATTGCGGGGACAACCTGGTGCACACATCTGCTCATGGAGGATTGTGACATCCCAGCCACAACTCCACTTGTTCTTTGAAAAGATCCACTTGCAAGGAAATGCAGTGTTGCCAGGACCTTGACCAGTGGCTGCACTGCATGTACGCGGTGTGTCTTGCTGGTGATGTCATCATGCAGGGTTCTGGCTAATTCCAGGATGGTAGCAGGGCTGAATCTGAAGATGCGATACACCTCTGATTCACCCATGCCAAAGACGTCAATGCGCGTTCGGTATATCCTCTCCCATGCCCTCCCCCATGCCCTCCTACGTGCCCGTAGATGCAGTAGTGCTATGACCACGGCTGCCCCTGGCATGTTGGCATACAGATGCGTTGTCCTGCAAGTGTTGTTGCTCAGCTCATCTGAAATGGTGCTGCTGTAGCTGCTCTCCAGCTGACTTGAGCAAGTCTGGTGCAAAGTTACCCCTGCTTTATGAGGGGTAACTTTACGCCAGATATTTCACTTACGCGCACCGAGCGTAGCCTGCGCCGGCCAAACGTACGTTTCTGAATCAGCGAGCCTCTCCCATCCTCTGAAATACCCTACCCCAATCTGTCAGACTATCTCCAAATCTATCTACTTTTAGGTGATCCCCGAAAACTTTTCTCTTCAGAGAAGCCTACCCTGTCTCCACCTAACAACTGTTCTTTTTTTTTTTTTATTCATCAGCTCATCCCCCACAGTTATTACCCTTTCGTATCACTTGACCCTCCCTTCTAGATTGTAAGCTCTAACTAACAGGGCCCTCTGATTCTTTCTGTATAAAATAGTATTGTAATTGTACTGTCTGCCCTACTGTTGTAAAGCGCTGTACAAACTGTCGGTGCTATATAAATCCTGTATATAATAATAATAATAATAATAATAATAATAATAATAATAAATAATAATTATTAGCATGAATAAAAAAAACTCTTATGCCGTGTACACACGGTCGAAATTTCCGATGGAAAAAGTCAGACGGAATTTTTTCATCGGATATTCCGACCGTGTGTATGCCCCATCCGACTTTTTCCGTCGGAAATTCCGTTTGTCTGTATGGACAAACGGAAAAAACATGCATACGTGGAAACAATTTGCCGCATGCTCGAAAACATTAATCTTCATTTTTCTAGGCTCGTAGTAGTGTTGTACGCCACTGTGTTTTTGATGGTCGGAATTTGGTGTATCCATGTGTATGCAAGACAGCATGAGTGGAATTCCTTCGGAAAAACCCGTTGGAGTTTATTCCGATGGAAAAAATGGTTGTGTGTACGCGGCATTATTGTAGATGACAGTACACTTGTTAATTTTATTTTTACCAATATGTTTATGCTGTGATGTAGTGATAGCTGACTAAATTGCCATACACATGCACTATTAATGGCCCTGTAATCTTTTTTTCTGTTTGCCTGTCTTTTGTGAGCTCTCAAACTTCTCCTCTTACTTGTGTTTGTTTGGAACCAGCAGTGCCGATTAGTTGCAGTCATGTGCTCCGCTCTATGCATACTACACATCATATAGAACCTAGTCTGTTTTAGGAGTGAGCAAGAGAGCGTGGCTACATCCCTACATACATTGGGACCGTGGAGAACAAACGTAGCCACCCTCTAACAGGAAGTCAGATCACAGCATCAAAAATAAAAAATAAAAGAGATGTGGAGGAGGCTGAGCGTAATAGAAGGTACTTTTCCTAAAGAAGCAAACATGCTTGAATATAATTTTTATTTTTAAACCAGAGTTTAGTGTCGCTTTAAGAACTAAACAAGAAACATGCTAACCTAGGGTTCTGTAAATTACTATTGCTATAAGAAAATTACATCTGAATTCCTAATCGTGGGTTCTCCCCATGCAATAAATAGATTCCAAAGTCTGTGGCTGCAATTAGGTTTAGTTAAGATCTCCCCAAAACCTGTTTTTTTCAGAGATGTAGATCTTTTAATAGCTATTATGCTCATCTTCTCCTTCAAGCAACAGATTTCTAATGCTGTAAGATCTGCATTTCCCTTCTTAAAACCATTGGACTCTGTGTGACCTTTGTTTGATGACATGATAGTATGTTAATTCTCACATTTGTATTTCCTAAGCTAAGTTAATGAATTGTTTTTCTTACGGGCTGTTCTACAGTCCAAATTAGGCATGCGATTGCATGCAGTGTGCAGCTGGTTACGCTGCAACTTGGTAATAAAGTAACAATAAAATGTACCCATGTCATTCTATATAAATAATATTTTGATTCTTGATTGTAAAACATGACATATTAATTATTTTAATAATTGTATTGTGATTTATGAATGTATAGCACACTGTATAACATATAGATTTGAAGTGAATACATATCCTTATGTGTATGTAAAGATATGATCGTAAGTAAACCTGTGCTGAGAGAGAAATGGAGGCTGCCATGGCTGACCTCTTCTTCTGCTAATTGTAGTTGACGGTTGTCATGTTGATCCAAAAGACTGAATACTTCCTGAAGCAGAAAAGGGATGCAGATCTGGGGTTCCAAATTCTCTCTAATTTCACTTACCACATGCTGGTTCTTGGAAGTGACTCAGAAAGAACTGAAGGTAGAACTAAGAAGGCAAACAGGAGGCATTTTCAGGAGATAAACCGCAATGGAATCCTACATATTTCTCTCAGTAAAAGTTTCCTTTAAAGCGCATTTAAACCTAAGAACATATATATAATATATCACAGTTTACTAATCCTTTGATGTGCTGGTGGCATTAGGCTTTTTTCCACCCGATGATCCTGCCACCAACATACTTCCTGTCCTTGGTTGACAATGCAAGTGCAGAGCTTGTTTGCTCGGTCCCAAAGGATTACCTTACAACCAGTCCATAAATCTATTACTGATTTGGCTTTATATATAAGATACTCCTATGACTGCAAGGAGTCTAGCCGACTGACTCATTGTACCATTTTGGAATACATTTCTATATTTTTCTGGTTCCTGCTTGGCGGACTGGTTATCGTGTACCTATTTTCCCCTGTGTCCAGCTTCCTTCTGGAGTTATTTGCGTTTTTCATCTAGGAATCATTGGTTTCCTTGACCTCACTTTGCCAGCAACACGCTCTTTCTGCATGGTTTAATCTGGTTCTTATATTGGATGTCTTCATTGGCCACCTGCCGATCAAGACCTGAGTGATTTGCAAGATAGTGAGACCCTCTTTGTACTTTTGCAATCACTGTATCCTGAATTTGTCCTGAAGAAGCCCTACGCGTTGATGCACTCAGGGCTTTTATCATATTATATGTATCTCATATGTACGATTTTTTAATTGTCATGACCCCTTTTTTACCATGTATGTGTCCTTTCTCTATTAAAATGATGTCCAATTATCTCTATTGTTTACTGTGCCATTAAAGTCTGAATTGGATCCACCCTTTTTCCCCCTTTTTTATAATTACTTGGTTGAAAATGCTCACTCACCATACTCTATCTGTGGAGGAGCAACATCATTATCCTTAAACAGTAATACAGAACACCTCCCCCTCTCCTCTTACCCATAACATTAAGTGGTGTTCTGTAATTTACAGAGATAAACTGGGCAGGGCTTAAAACATTGCTTCAAATTTCATTAGGAATTATAATTTGTAGGAGAATTGAAATATAACAATATCATAAAGCAGCATACGGACTAGTGGGAATTTTGCACTTGTATACAGTATAAATAAACAACACACATATGCCACATAATAGTATTATTATTCAGAATTCACATGTGCATAGAGAAACAGTTCATATGTCCATTGGTCGATGGTCTCAGGCTAACCACCCTCCGTCAAACTAAAAAAAAACAGCCCTAAATACAATGAACACACAGCAATCCCAGACAAGTCATACTGTGTGTACAAAGTTCTCAATGTGGACTTTAACTTCTTTCTCTTTCTGTGTCATTAAAACTGATATGCTCTGTATTTTTATATGTTGTTCTTATTTATTGTGTTATTATTATATGTTATTATTATACTGAATATACAGTATCCTAATCTCATCCTATTTCTACAAGTGAATGGATTTGTAGATAAAGCACTTAGTTTTTCTGTGTATAGATAATAGTGCTACATTGCATAAAATTCTTATGCCGCGTACACACGACCATTTTTAATGGTCTAGAAAAAAAATAAGTTTTTTTCAACCTGATTCTTGTCAAGCCTGCCTTGCCTACACATGAAATGCTTGAGCAAAGCGCGGTGACGTATAACACGTACGACGGAACTATAAAGGGGAAGTTCCATTCCGATGGCGCCACCCTTGGGGCTGCTTTTGCTGATGTCATGTTAGTAAATGTTTGGTGAGAGACGATTCGCGCTTTTCAGTCTTCGTGCTTTTCAGTCTGTTACAGCGTGACGAATGTGCTATCTCCGTTACGAACGCTAGTTTTACCAGAACAAGCGCTGCCGTCTCATAACTTGCTTCTGAGCAAGCACGGTTTTTTCACGTCGTTAAAGCCCACATACGACATTTTTTACAACATGAAAAACGACGCGAAAAAATAGAGCATGTTCTAAATTTTTATTGCGTCATGAAAAATGCTCTGGAGCCCACACATGATCGTTTCAATGACATAAAAAAAAAAAAAAAATTCACATCATGAAAAACGGTCGTGTGTACGTGGCATTAGTCACTTGAGAGCCATTGATCTGTGATAATTTCTTGAATTTTGATAATACACCTGCTTTTTTGACAGTCGCTGGTCTATAGCTTATGAGACATGAATAATTGCCACCCAGTCTTCAGATTACATTTGTACATTGTTTGAAAAAAAGGGGAGGAGGATAAGAAATAGGGATTATTAGGACTCCAGGGACGCCTTGATATGGTTTTGTTTGCATAGTGACAGCAGGCTCTATTCACCTTGGTGCATTGGTATATGATTCCCACCTCTATTGGGTGAATAAACACCCTGACACAGGATTGTGCATTGAGAATATTGTGGTCCACTGCTTAGGAGTTCATTCTATCATTTCTATATCTGCCAGTCCTGTTATTACCTGCTTCTATTTTCGCCCCTGCACTCGTATTGCCTTTCAATCATACAATTGTCCTTATCTGCTCCCTGCAGCCACGATTGTTGCGGTGCTGAATTGTGGCCCTAGGGTGGTCCTGGTGCTGGCTTGGCTCTCTGGGGGTATCTAGAGCCATTATACATATACAGGTTACCGTTATCTCTATAATGTCAGGATTCAATGCTGTATACTACTGTATATTGTATATACCTTGATGAATACTAAGACATTTTGTTAGAGAAGTTAAAACGTTTGCCCCATTCCACCAATAATCCCAATTAGACTTAAAGTAAAACTATAGGCAAAACTTTTCATTTATATATATATATATATATATATATATATATATATATATATATATATATATATATATAGGATAGCGTAAGGGAGGGTTACAACCCCTGTCAGATTTTTTTTGCCATCTCTGTCCTAATGCAGAGATTTCCCTTCACTTCCTGTCCCATAGCCAAGCAGGAAGTGAGAGGAAATCCCTGCAAATTAAAGGGAATTGTTTGGGGTCCTCCAGATCACCAGAACTAGTGTCCCCATTGAAAGATTTCTCTTCTATTACTTTTCTGGGGACAACCCAAAAATCTGGGATTTTCTTTTACTTCTACTTTCAATGATAATGGTAAACATGATAAATATTAAATAAAGAGGGTGAATCTCCCTAACAGGGGCATAGACAACAATAAAAATTGGGGTTCTAATCCCTCTTCACTCTATTCAAAATGAAAAAAAAAATTGCCTTTAGTTATACTAATTTTATAACTGATGTTTTCAGCCTTTATATTCTTTAAAGTAGGAAAAAGAAAATATCGCGCCAATCTATAAAAATTATTCAAACCTATGTGACAACACAATTAGTGTAGTGAATAAATGTCCAAAAAAAGAAAAAGAAATAATGTCCCTGTAGCATGTGAAATATACCACACTAGCATGTGTGGGAAGCATTCAAATCCTTATTGGAATAACCATAGTAGTGAGTAGTATTAAAAGTCCAAATAGCTGTGAAGTTTCTTGGGACAAACAACACCCGGTGCACAAATGATTAAGTGAGCCACCACCACATGGACTGGGGCTTACCAGAACACATATAAATAACAGCGTTATTTAAAGATAACAGCAGGGGTCTCCAAGGGGTCTGGTCACAACACAGGATCAATGGATGTACTGCATATATCTTTCACTGGTATCTCCACGGAGGGATAAGATAAACTCGTACTGACAGACTCTCGGACCGGAGCAGGAAACAATGGCATGTCATGCAGAGAGAAAGCCGCACATAGCGTAATACGTCCAAAAAATACTTTTATTAAAAGTGTAAAAACCTACTTACATCAATTCAATGAAATATAGGCACATAAAAACAGTTAGCCGGCCGGCATAGATGGGAGCCCTTCCTCCTTGTATAAACGCGGTGACGTCACTGCACGCCTACGACCCAGACGCGTTTCGTTATAGGTTAACGTTTTCAATGGGATGGGCTCTGCAGTGATTCACCGCTTTAAATAACCAGGCCTCGCTTTGATCGCCAGGAACCGGAAGTGGCGAAAACGCCATTTTGGATTTGGGAAAATGTAGCAAAACGGCATGCCTAAACAGGGATGCCTCGAGTGGAAAAGACAGGGAGATCCATGTCTTATGAGGACAGGATTGTTTGAGAATTAAACAATATGTGTGTGAAAAATAGTGAACCTAATAATAATAATCTTTATTTAATCGTGATTATTGAACCAACCAAAAAATATAGTACCTGCATTACGGACTAAAAACACTGACTCCCCCATGTGGGGAAGCGTGGAATTGCGTGCAAAAAGTAGAAAATTACAACTTAAAAAGGCAAGAAGGAGAAATTAATACCTCCTTCGCCAAATGTGATCAAAACACACAATAATAGAACACTAAAAAGTGTTACATAGTGAATATACACTAATAAGTGCTAAACTTCAAAATGAACAATAATTATATGTTCAAAAAAAACGACATTATTATTTATCAATAAAAATAGTGACAACAATTAATTATGAGTAAGTGTAAATTAATTATAAACAAATACTCCCAATCGTATGTAATAGGGTGAGTGTCATTGGATTCTCAGGGTTAGTGGTTGTATATTCGAGAACAAAACACCATCCTGGTGAGATCAAAGCTAGGCTAAATCAATAACCAAAACATAAAAATATAAAAATATATATATACATGTTATTAATAAATTTATAACAGATCAAGCATTATTAATGAACGCATTCACGTCTGTATCCACGTTAAGACCATGTGGCATATAACATTTAAGGCGATGTATCCAAGCCATTTCGAGCTTGGATATTTCCCTCACCAAGGAGCTACCTCTCCAGTTGGGCTTATAAATATCTATACCCAGGAATAGAGTATTCGACGGGTCTTTATTATGTTTCAACAAATAGTGTTTCGACACTGAATGGTTTTTGAAGCCAGTAATAATGTTGGTAATGTGTTCGTTTAAACGAACACGTAGTGGCCTCTTGGTCCTACCTACATATTGCAGGCCACAAGGGCACTGCAACAAATAAACAACACCCGTGGTCCCACAGGTGATAAAAGGCTTTATAAGATGTTCCTTGCCAGTGGCAGTAGACGTAAAGGTGGTAGTACGTCTACTTCTGCACGAGTTGTTAGTACAAACCCTACAGCGTCTACATCTATAGAAACCTGTTAACTGGTCAAAAAAACTTGAAGTTTTGCATGGAGGGTTTAAAATATTGGGGGCAATACGATTACGTAAAGAGGGCGCTCCCCTAAATATGACCTTAGGCTTCTCTGGCAAAAGTTCTTTAAGAACAGGATCATTCCTTGCCAGGTGCCAATGTCTATTTATCAGTTGTTTAATACCTCCATGTTGAATGGAAAATGTAGTGATGAACGGGGCACAGCCCTGAAATTGCTCACTTTGGTCTCGTGGCCGCTCAACCAAGAGTTCCTCTCTAGGGATGGAACTGACTGTCCCCAAGGTATCTTCCAAAGAATTTAAATCATAACCTTTCTCCAAGAATCGGTCAGTCAACACCTTAGCCTGCTCTGAAAATTCAATGGGATCTGAGCAGTTCCTACGGAGCCTCAAATATTGGCTCTTCGGAACTGACCTAAGCCACTGGTCATGATGGCAACTTCCTAGTGGTATAAAGGAATTGCGGTCCGTAACCTTAAAGAAGGTAGAGGTAGTAAATTCATTCCCTTTGATCCGGACATTTAAGTCGAGGTAGTGTACCTCTGTTTGACTAGCTTCAAACTTTAATTGAATACCTCTCTGATTCCGATTTAAATCAGACATAAAGTTTTCCAACCTGTCCAGAGGGCCATCCCATAGGAGGAGGATGTCATCAATATACCTGGCCCATAACATGAGCTCAGGCACGTTAGCACCATAGATGACATCCTCCTCCCACTTGGCCATGAACAGGTTCGCTAAACTGGGGGCATATTTGGCCCCCATGGCTACGCCAGTTTCTTGTTTGTAGAACTTCCCCTCGAACCAAAAATAGTTCGAGGAGGTGGCGAACCTTAGAAGAAGCATAATGAACTCAACCTGTTTGGCCGGGAGGCCGGAATCTCTTCCCAGGTATAGGAATACTGCCTCAAAACCCAACTCGTGTGGTATAATGGTGTAGAGGGACGTGACATCTATGGTGACCATCCACATACCTCTCCTAGGGGAGAGACCTGCTAAAAGATTTATAATGTGCCTGGAGTCCTTAACATATGACGGCATCCCTCTAACTAATGGTTGCAGGAAAAAATCCACATATCTACCCACCCGGGACGTCACCGAGTCAATACCACTGACAATGGGACGCCCCGGGGGGCAGACAGGATCCTTATGGAGCTTTGGTAAGTAGTATATAGTCGGCGTCCGGGGTGCCAATGGGACCAAATATAATCTTTCCTTAGGGGTAAGTATCCCCTCATAGAAGCCCCTAGCCACCAAAGCCTCCAACTCTCTTTTGAATTTATTCTTAGGATCTGACTGTAACAGTGAGTAGGTGTTAGAATCCCCCAGAATATTATACATCTCCTTTAGATAGTCGGATCTGTCAAGGATTACAATCCCCCCCCCCTTATCTGCGGGTCTGACCACCAACTCCTTGTTGTGACAGAGTTGGTCCAAACCCTCCTGCATAGTTTTATTTAGCCGTGCCTTTTTTACTACCATGTGGTCTAAATCCCTGAGTAGAACATCCCGAAAAACCTTGAGGGAAGGTGCCAGGGTACCCGGGGGATTAAACAGGGATGCATTCGACAGGCCTGAATGGGTATAAGCATTAGGGTTAACTGTATTAGAAAAGGTATTTGTAGCCATATACCTCTTAATATTGAGTTTTCTAATAAATTTATGGATATCCATAAAAGTATGGAATTTGTCCAAACCCTTAGGGGGTGCAAACTTAAGGCCCTGATCTAAAATAAATTGTTCAGGTTTCGTTAGGACCTTAGAGCTAAGATTGAAAATGCCCTGTCCTACTGTTACATTTTTGGCCGCTTTAATGGTTCTGAGCCGCCTCCCCCCTCTGGTTCCTCTCCTCTTTCTCCCTGTCTTTTTATGCCTTGAGGGGGTTTGTGAAAACCCCAACTGGCTTGGTCATTCGATGATCGAGGAAGCGGGGGATTGGCTGAATTAAAGAAATGGTTGGATTGATAAGATGAAGAAGGGCCAGAATCATACCCCCAATAATTATCCGGACTCTCTCCATCCCTTAATGGAAAAAATGAGTTCTGGACTGGCACATTATAGTCCCAGCCTGAATTGCCCACTGTCCGATAAGTTGAAGGGGAATAGGGGCCCCAATCCGACTCCTGACTGGGTCTCCAATTTTCAGAATAGTCGGTAGGGAACCCCCTTCCTCTAGGGGGATTGTGATTCCACCCTCTCCCTCGGGGGTTAAGCCCCCTCGGTTTAAATTGGGTCCCCTGATAATTGGGACCTGGACCTTGATGATAAGGTGCCCCTGGGGGGGCCATGGGGCGACTGTGATACTGTTGAGAGGTACCACCTCTGGAGGTATTGGGGACTCTCCTTGGGGACTGATAGGAGGAGCCTCCCTTACCCCTGTTAGTAACAGGATTCTTTTTGGGGATAGCGGAGGGAACTTGTGTAAAACCTAAAGTACCCCCAAAGGTTGGTGGTGCAGTAGTGTCCATCTCATTGGATACCGACTTAGCCGCCTCCTCTAGGAACTTTTTCTGCCAGTTAAAAACGACTTGTCCCTGGTAATCTCCAATGTCCCTATTATATTTTTTCTTTTTTTTAACTCTCTGGTCCTTATCCTCCTTTTCAAGGACTTTTGAGAGGGCCAAGGATCTCTCCTTATATTCTTCGCTTGTAGCGAGAGGGGCAAGTTTCTCCTTAATGGCTTTAACCTCTTCATCAATTTTAAGAAGTTTACTGGTCTTTCTAGTAACAAGAAATTTCAGAAATGATACCCCAGCCTGGTTAAAGTACTTGTACCACTCTTCGAGGTCTAAGTCCCCTTTTTGGGGGGCCACATCCCATCGGAGGCTACGTGGGACCATCTGCAACTTGATATAGGTCTCCAAATAAGCAATATCCCATTTAGAATGGTTCTCTGATATCAGAAGGTTTTTTAGTCTAGTGAAAATACCACCGAGGTCACCCTCATCCTCCTTAAATACCTCAAAGACCCCATCCAATTTGACCATGTTAGCGGTCCGGAATTCAAAAATATCCATATCTAGGATCAAGGTAAGCAGCAATGATAATAAGGTGCAAGATTTTTAGAAGAAAAATTGCGCTAACCAAAACAACGTGATTAAATAAATGAATATAAAAAAAGGCAGCAATAACGTGTCATAGCACAAACAATATAGGAAAAAGAAAATATCGCGCCAATCTATAAAAATTATTCAAACCTATGTGACAACACAATTAGTGTAGTGAATAAATGTCCAAAAAAAGAAAAAGAAATAATGTCCCTGTAGCATGTGAAATGTACCACACTAGCATGTGTGGGAAGCATTCAAATCCTTATTGGAATAACCATAGTAGTGAGTAGTATTAAAAGTCCAAATAGCTGTGAAGTTTCTTGGGACAAACAACACCCGGTGCACAAATGATTAAGTGAGCCACCACCACATGGACTGGGGCTTACCAGAACACATATAAATAACAGCGTTATTTAAAGATAACAGCAGGGGTCTCCAAGGGGTCTGGTCACAACACAGGATCAATGGATGTACTGCATATATCTTTCACTGGTATCTCCACGGAGGGATAAGATAAACTCGTACTGACAGACTCTCGGACCGGAGCAGGAAACAATGGCATGTCATGCAGAGAGAAAGCCGCACATAGCGTAATACGTCCAAAAAATACTTTTATTAAAAGTGTAAAAACCTACTTACATCAATTCAATGAAATATAGGCACATAAAAACAGTTAGCCGGCCGGCATAGATGGGAGCCCTTCCTCCTTGTATAAACGCGGTGACGTCACTGCACGCCTACGACCCAGACGCGTTTCGTTATAGGTTAACGTTTTCAATGGGATGGGCTCTGCAGTGATTCACCGCTTTAAATAACCAGGCCTCGCTTTGATCGCCAGGAACCGGAAGTGGCGAAAACGCCATTTTGGATTTGGGAAAATGTAGCAAAACGGCATGCCTAAACAGGGATGCCTCGAGTGGAAAAGACAGGGAGATCCATGTCTTATGAGGACAGGATTGTTTGAGAATTAAACAATATGTGTGTGAAAAATAGTGAACCTAATAATAATAATCTTTATTTAATCGTGATTATTGAACCAACCAAAAAATATAGTACCTGCATTACGGACTAAAAACACTGACTCCCCCATGTGGGGAAGCGTGGAATTGCGTGCAAAAAGTAGAAAATTACAACTTAAAAAGGCAAGAAGGAGAAATTAATACCTCCTTCGCCAAATGTGATCAAAACACACAATAATAGAACACTAAAAAGTGTTACATAGTGAATATACACTAATAAGTGCTAAACTTCAAAATGAACAATAATTATATGTTCAAAAAAAACGACATTATTATTTATCAATAAAAATAGTGACAACAATTAATTATGAGTAAGTGTAAATTAATTATAAACAAATACTCCCAATCGTATGTAATAGGGTGAGTGTCATTGGATTCTCAGGGTTAGTGGTTGTATATTCGAGAACAAAACACCATCCTGGTGAGATCAAAGCTAGGCTAAATCAATAACCAAAACATAAAAATATAAAAATATATATATACATGTTATTAATAAATTTATAACAGATCAAGCATTATTAATGAACGCATTCACGTCTGTATCCACGTTAAGACCATGTGGCATATAACATTTAAGGCGATGTATCCAAGCCATTTCGAGCTTGGATATTTCCCTCACCAAGGAGCTACCTCTCCAGTTGGGCTTATAAATATCTATACCCAGGAATAGAGTATTCGATGGGTCTTTATTATGTTTCAACAAATAGTGTTTCGACACTGAATGGTTTTTGAAGCCAGTAATAATGTTGGTAATGTGTTCGTTTAAACGAACACGTAGTGGCCTCTTGGTCCTACCTACATATTGCAGGCCACAAGGGCACTGCAACAAATAAACAACACCCGTGGTCCCACAGGTGATAAAAGGCTTTATAAGATGTTCCTTGCCAGTGGCAGTAGACGTAAAGGTGGTAGTACGTCTACTTCTGCACGAGTTGTTAGTACAAACCCTACAGCGTCTACATCTATAGAAACCTGTTAACTGGTCAAAAAAACTTGAAGTTTTGCATGGAGGGTTTAAAATATTGGGGGCAATACGATTACGTAAAGAGGGCGCTCCCCTAAATATGACCTTAGGCTTCTCTGGCAAAAGTTCTTTAAGAACAGGAGATGAGGGGATACTTACCCCTAAGGAAAGATTATATTTGGTCCCATTGGCACCCCGGACGCCGACTATATACTACTTACCAAAGCTCCATAAGGATCCTGTCTGCCCCCCGGGGCGTCCCATTGTCAGTGGTATTGACTCGGTGACGTCCCGGGTGGGTAGATATGTGGATTTTTTCCTGCAACCATTAGTTAGAGGGATGCCGTCATATGTTAAGGACTCCAGGCACATTATAAATCTTTTAGCAGGTCTCTCCCCTAGGAGAGGTATGTGGATGGTCACCATAGATGTCACGTCCCTCTACACCATTATACCACACGAGTTGGGTTTTGAGGCAGTATTCCTATACCTGGGAAGAGATTCCGGCCTCCCGGCCAAACAGGTTGAGTTCATTATGCTTCTTCTAAGGTTCGCCACCTCCTCGAACTATTTTTGGTTCGAGGGGAAGTTCTACAAACAAGAAACTGGCGTAGCCATGGGGGCCAAATATGCCCCCAGTTTAGCGAACCTGTTCATGGCCAAGTGGGAGGAGGATGTCATCTATGGTGCTAACGTGCCTGAGCTCATGTTATGGGCCAGGTATATTGATGACATCCTCCTCCTATGGGATGGCCCTCTGGACAGGTTGGAAAACTTTATGTCTGATTTAAATCGGAATCAGAGAGGTATTCAATTAAAGTTTGAAGCTAGTCAAACAGAGGTACACTACCTCGACTTAAATGTCCGGATCAAAGGGAATGAATTTACTACCTCTACCTTCTTTAAGGTTACGGACCGCAATTCCTTTATACCACTAGGAAGTTGCCATCATGACCAGTGGCTTAGGTCAGTTCCGAAGAGCCAATATTTGAGGCTCCGTAGGAACTGCTCAGATCCCATTGAATTTTCAGAGCAGGCTAAGGTGTTGACTGACCGATTCTTGGAGAAAGGTTATGATTTAAATTCTTTGGAAGATACCTTGGGGACAGTCAGTTCCATCCCTAGAGAGGAACTCTTGGTTGAGCGGCCACGAGACCAAAGTGAGCAATTTCAGGGCTGTGCCCCGTTCATCACTACATTTTCCATTCAACATGGAGGTATTAAACAACTGATAAATAGACATTGGCACCTGGCAAGGAATGATCCTGTTCTTAAAGAACTTTTGCCAGAGAAGCCTAAGGTCATATTTAGGGGAGCGCCCTCTTTACGTAATCGTATTGCCCCCAATATTTTAAACCCTCCATGCAAAACTTCAAGTTTTTTTGACCAGTTAACAGGTTTCTATAGATGTAGACGCTGTAGGGTTTGTACTAACAACTCGTGCAGAAGTAGACGTACTACCACCTTTACGTCTACTGCCACTGGCAAGGAACATCTTATAAAGCCTTTTATCACCTGTGGGACCACGGGTGTTGTTTATTTGTTGCAGTGCCCTTGTGGCCTGCAATATGTAGGTAGGACCAAGAGGCCACTACGTGTTCGTTTAAACGAACACATTACCAACATTATTACTGGCTTCAAAAACCATTCAGTGTCGAAACACTATTTGTTGAAACATAATAAAGACCCGTCGAATACTCTATTCCTGGGTATAGATATTTATAAGCCCAACTGGAGAGGTAGCTCCTTGGTGAGGGAAATATCCAAGCTCGAAATGGCTTGGATACATCGCCTTAAATGTTATATGCCACATGGTCTTAACGTGGATACAGACGTGAATGCGTTCATTAATAATGCTTGATCTGTTATAAATTTATTAATAACATGTATATATATATTTTTATATTTTTATGTTTTGGTTATTGATTTAGCCTAGCTTTGATCTCACCAGGATGGTGTTTTGTTCTCGAATATACAACCACTAACCCTGAGAATCCAATGACACTCACCCTATTACATACGATTGGGAGTATTTGTTTATAATTAATTTACACTTACTCATAATTAATTGTTGTCACTATTTTTATTGATAAATAATAATGTCGTTTTTTTGAACATATAATTATTGTTCATTTTGAAGTTTAGCACTTATTAGTGTATATTCACTATGTAACACTTTTTAGTGTTCTATTATTGTGTGTTTTGATCACATTTGGCGAAGGAGGTATTAATTTCTCCTTCTTGCCTTTTTAAGTTGTAATTTTCTACTTTTTGCACGCAATTCCACGCTTCCCCACATGGGGGAGTCAGTGTTTTTAGTCCGTAATGCAGGTACTATATTTTTTGGTTGGTTCAATAATCACGATTAAATAAAGATTATTATTATTAGGTTCACTATTTTTCACACACATATTGTTTAATTCTCAAACAATCCTGTCCTCATAAGACATGGATCTCCCTGTCTTTTCCACTCGAGGCATCCCTGTTTAGGCATGCCGTTTTGCTACATTTTCCCAAATCCAAAATGGCGTTTTCGCCACTTCCGGTTCCTGGCGATCAAAGCGAGGCCTGGTTATTTAAAGCGGTGAATCACTGCAGAGCCCATCCCATTGAAAACGTTAACCTATAACGAAACGCGTCTGGGTCGTAGGCGTGCAGTGACGTCACCGCGTTTATACAAGGAGGAAGGGCTCCCATCTATGCCGGCCGGCTAACTGTTTTTATGTGCCTATATTTCATTGAATTGATGTAAGTAGGTTTTTACACTTTTAATAAAAGTATTTTTTGGACGTATTACGCTATGTGCGGCTTTCTCTCTGCATGACATGCCATTGTTTCCTGCTCCGGTCCGAGAGTCTGTCAGTACGAGTTTATCTTATCCCTCCGTGGAGATACCAGTGAAAGATATATGCAGTACATCCATTGATCCTGTGTTGTGACCAGACCCCTTGGAGACCCCTGCTGTTATCTTTAAATAACGCTGTTATTTATATGTGTTCTGGTAAGCCCCAGTCCATGTGGTGGTGGCTCACTTAATCATTTGTGCACCGGGTGTTGTTTGTCCCAAGAAACTTCACAGCTATTTGGACTTTTAATACTACTCACTACTATGGTTATTCCAATAAGGATTTGAATGCTTCCCACACATGCTAGTGTGGTATATTTCACATGCTACAGGGACATTATTTCTTTTTCTTTTTTTGGACATTTATTCACTACACTAATTGTGTTGTCACATAGGTTTGAATAATTTTTATAGATTGGCGCGATATTTTCTTTTTCCTATATTGTTTGTGCTATGACACGTTATTGCTGCCTTTTTTTATATTCATTTATTTAATCACGTTGTTTTGGTTAGCGCAATTTTTCTTCTAAAAATATTCTTTAAAGTGTAATTAAACCCTGGACCCTGCATTCACTATATCTGGTCTCCTACAGTACACAGAACATGGAAATGCAATTATTCTAGTAAATATAAACTGCTAAATACCCTTTCTCATCAGCAGTATATAGCGGTCTTGTGACTTGTATCAGTGTCTGGTTAAACCTTGTAGAAGAAGTTTTCATTCTACTCTGACTACCCTATGAGGCTGCAGGACCCCTGACCCTCTGTCTGGATAGTGCTGACTGGCCCTGTGCTGATCACATGCACCTTCTCAAAAACAAAAAATCTAGCAATACATACAAAACTGGGCATGTGCAGGGTGACTCCAAAGGCTCTATCTAATCAGGAGATGGATTGGGGACAGTGGAAGAAGGGGAGAATCAGAGAAGACAGGATCAAACAGCCTTTTTACACAAAGCAGAGGATTAATCCCTTAGGTGCCACACTCACTATAACAAGCATGCTTTACTGCATATACAGACTGATTTTACTGTTGTGGGTTTAGTAACACTTTAACCACTTAAGCCCTGGACCATTTGGCTGGCCAAAGACCAGGCCACTTTTTGCGATTCGGCACTGCGACAAAGAAGACCAGGCTGGCCGCCGCTAGTAAAAGATCTTCAAAGAAGATAGCGGCAGCCAGCCCCGAAGAAGGCACCGGAGAGCGAGTGGGAGAAAAACTGGGGAGCGCCGAGACGACACCGGAGAGCAGAAGAAGAGAGCGGAGAAGATGAAAGACGACCCCCGAAGTCAGAAGAAGACCCCCGGAGAGCGGAGAAGACCCCCAGGGCTGACTAATAAATTATTTTAAAAACCTGTGTTGTGTGTTTATTTTTTTGACACTTTTCCTCCAGGTGAATGGGTAGGGGTACGATGTACCCCATACTCATTCACCTAGGGTGGGGGGGCCGGTATCTGGGGGCCCCCTTATTAAAGGGGGCTCCCGGATTCCGATAAGCCCCCCGCCTGCAGACTCCGACAAACAACGGCCAGGGTTGTCGGGAAGAGGCCCTGTCCTTATCAACATGGGGACACGGTGCTTTGGTGTGGGGGGGCCGCAGGGTGCCCCCTGCCCCAAAGCACCCACCCCCCCATGTTGAGGGCATGCGGTCTGGTACGGCTCAGGAGGGGGGTGCTCGCTCGTCCCCACTCCTATCCTGACCGGCCGGGCGGCGTGCTTGGATACGGGTCTGGTATGGATTGTGGGGGAACCCCCACTCCGTTTTTTCGGCGTAGGGGGGTTCTCCTTACAGTCCATACCAGACCTAGGGGCCTGGTATGCTCCTGGAGCGGAACCCATGCCGTTTTTTTATTAAAAATTTGGCGTGGAGTTCCCCCTCATGATTCATACCAAACACGACAGCTAGAATTGGCGGGAATCCCAGTCGGATCCCCGTCGCTTCTATGTCGGCTTTTCCCGTTGCGGCAAGCCGGCTCGGCGCTGGCTCCCGCGACGGGGCTCGTAGATGGTCAATCTCGCCGAGAAAAGGAGCGAGATTGACACAATATCGCGGTCAACTACTGTATTCTTCTACATATTTTTGGTAAAAAAATCGCAATAAGCAGTAATTGATTGGTTTGCGCAAAAGTTATGTCTAAAGTTGTGTCTACAAAATATTTTTTTTTACTAGTAATGGCGGCGATCAGCGATTTTTATTGTGACTGCGACATTATGGCGGACACATCGGACACTTTTTACACCATTTTGGGACCATTGTCATTTTTACAGCAATAAGTGATATAAAAATGCACTGATTACTGTAAAAATTACACTGGCAGTGAAGGGGTTAACCTGTAGGGGGCGCTGAAGGGGTTAAGAGTGTCCTAGGGAGTGATTCTGTTAGGGGGCGTAGCTACGAGTGAGGCCCCATACACACGAGAGGATTTATCCGCAGATACGGTCCAGCGGACCGTATCCGCGGATAAATCCTCTCGAGGATTTCAGAAGATTTCTATGCGATGGCGTGTACACACCATCGCATTGAAATCCGCGCTGAAATCCTCTGCCGATGACGTGTCGCGCCGTCGCCGCTATTATGACGCGGCGACGGGCGCGACGCTGTCATATAAGGAATTCCACGCATGCGTCAAATCATTACGACGCGTGCGGGGAATCCCTTTGGGCGGATGGATCCGGTAAGTCTGTACAGACGAGCGGATCCATCCGTTGGAATGGATTCCAGCAGATGGATTTGTTGAGCATGTCAGCAAATATCCATCTGCTGGAAAACCATCCCAGGGGAGATTTATCTGCGGATAAATATCCGACGGAGTGTACACACCATAGAATCTATCCGCAGAAACCCATTTGATGGGATTTATCTGCGGATAGATTCTATGGTGTGTATGGGGCCTGACACGTCACTGATCGCTGTTCCCGATGACAGGGAACAGACGAACAGTGACATGTCACTTGGAAGAACGGGGAGATGTTGTGTTTACACGGACATCTCCCCGTTCTTCAGCTCTGTGACCCGATCGCGGGACACCGGTGAACATCGAGTCTGCGTGTCCCGCGGGCATGGAGCTCACGTCAGGGTCGCGCATGAGCACACAACGGCAAATTAAAGGTGACGTATATATAAGCCCATTTGTGAAGCCATGCCATTCTGACGACGTATAAGTGTAATTTTCACCCTCATGGCCAGTAACCTACACAGTGTCATGCCTATGAAGTACTTGAAGATGAAACTGAGATTAAAAGACTGCAACAAAAACAAGATACAGGTGGAAGCCTTATTTCTATTTATTTATTTTAGGTACTTATATAGCACCGTCAATTTATGCAGCACCTACTCTCCAGGAGCTTACAACCTAAGGTCCCTAACACACATTCATACATATACTAGGGCCACATTTAGACAGGAGCCAATTAACTTACCAGCATGTCTTTAGAGTGTGGGAGGAAACCCACGCAGGCACAGGGAGAACATGCAAACTCCAGGCAGATGGTGTCGTGGTCAGGATTCGACCCAGCGACCCTTTTTGCTGCTAGGTGAAAGTGCCAACCACTACACCACTGTGCTTATGTTGTCTAAAAAGAGCACATCATGCTACTGACAATTTTGCTTGAGTTTTCTTATCAAATTAGAAGACTTTTCTGAAGAATATTAAAGTGGACCTTCAGTAATTTTTTCATCTTTCTATCTATTAAACATTTTGCCCTTGTTGTTTTAACTTTGGATAGTAAAACATTTTTTTTCTGCCAGTAAATGCTAGGCATGTGCATTCGTTTTCGCCCGAATGCATTTTTGTCCGAATTTCGGATATTTTTGTTATCGTTTTTAGAAATGAAAACGAACACGCAGAATCCGAAATCCGAAATATCCGACATTAAAAAATGCTTTATTTTCGTTGCTACAATTCGATATAGATAGGAGATTCGACATGACGCTGACAATAGCAATCTGTGTCTAGCGAACCTGTCTTCGAATGTGCCTAACCTTAACTCTATTAGTCCAAGATTATTCTACATAGAGAGGAAAGATTCAACATTATAGAGACAGTGTTGGGGTAGACCATTTGACATGAACGACAAAGATTTGACGAAACAGAGAAAAACATACATACGTTGAATCTGTCTTGAAGGCTCATGGTGTCTGTCGAAAGTTCTAAGACGATTCGACAAGCAACTAAATTGTATGACGCCGCAATTGTACATTTTCGGTAAATGCTCTGCCTATAGGCTATAGAAGAATTTGAATGTTGGTTGACTAGTAATAATAATTCATAAATATAATTATTACTAGTCATACAACATTAGAATTCTTATAGCTTGTAGGCGGAACATTCGACCAGAACTGTACGATTGCGGCACCGTACAGTTTTGCTGCTCCGTCTAATCGTCTTAGAAAATTCGACAGACACCATAAGCCTTCAATTGACAGATTCTACCTTAATTAATTCGGATTTTTGGACGAATGCATTTTATAACGAAAGGAAGGAAATTTCGGAAGTAACTAAATAAATAACAAAATGCCGAAATTAAATATTTCAGTGTGAACAGTAGTAAATACCTTATACAGCCCACTTCCTCTTTCTTGTCTGGTCATTAGCCCATGCTTATGGCATCATGCACAGCTCTCTCTCTCACTCTCGTGAGAGTTTGCCAGGAAGGGAAGGGGATGAGTCATAAGAGGGACAATGAGAGCTGCAGAGATGCAGAGCTGGAGATGTACCTCTGTGTGTCTGTGTAAATCCAGGAAGTGAACAAGCAGCAGCTTTAGCTGCCCACAGTTAAAATGGCATTAGCCAAACTTAGTGGGGGAGATTTCTGCAGCATAGTTGGCAAGTACAGTATAAATAAAATAATATACAAAGTGGTTGGAGGGAAGCTTCAGAATGGCAACAATGGGCCAGATTCACCAAAGAGATACGGCGGCGTATTTGCTGATACGCCGTCGTATCTCTGTTTCTATCTATGCGACTGATTCATAGAATCAGTTACGCATAGATATCCATAAGATCCGACAGGTGTAATTGTTTTACACTGTCGGATCTTAGGATGCAGTACCGCAGCCGCCGCTGGGGGGAGTTTGCGTCGTAAACCAGCGTCGGGTATGCAAATTAGGAGTTACGGAGGATCCACGACGGATTTTCGCGTTCGCTACGTCGCCACTAGTCTAGTTTCCCGTCGCAAAGTTAGTCGTCGTTTTTGGTGCCCTAACTTTAGTCAGCAAACGTATTGCTGTCTAAAGTATGGCCGTCGTTCCCGTGTCGAAATTTAAAAAATAACATTGTTTGCGTAAGCCGTCCGGGAATACGGAATTACGCTACACGCGTGGCCATTCGAAAAAATGACGTCACGGCGCGCGCAAAGCACGGTGGGAGTTAAGAAACGGAGCATGCGCAGTAGGTCCGGCGCGGGAGCGCGCCTAATTTAAATGGCACACGCCCATTTGAATTGGCCCTCCTTGTGCCGGAGGCCGCCGGCGTAGTTTTCATTGCAAGTGCATTGTGAATCAGGCACTTGCGATGAAAACTTGCGGCGGTGTAACGTATCTATGCCAGAATCTGGCCCAATGTTTTTATTACAAATTATGTGAGCAGACTGCAGCTCCTCTTTAAATACAAATTTAAGGTAGAAAAGATGAAAGTTATAAAAAAAAAAATCCAGAAATTTGTAAACATTTCAAGTTCTCTACAAGTGTCACACGTACCACAAATTATCCGAAGAGGCTGCAAATGATAACATTCACAATATGTGGATAATGTGGGGCAAACCCAGCATGTTAATTCCCTGCTTAATCTTATCAGCTACATGTCTGCAGTCTTTTTATGATTGGTGGAGCATGAATATGTTCTACTAAAATCAGAATTATATCTTCAGAGACAGAACTTTCAGAGGTAACAAATTTTACAAGGACCGTGAAATTGACTATAGTCTGTGAAGGGCAAATAGATCATGAAGAAGGAAAGGTATTTGTTTCTTGAAGAGGAATTTCAGTTCAGGAACAGAAAGGATAGGAGCAACTATGAACTTGTGAACATTGCCATTAATATGCCATCTGCTAAAATGAAAAATTACATTAAAGAAGAACTTTGTTAAGCTCTATCAAAACTGACCCTCGACATGACCTAATGCACTTTCCATAAATTGCACTACATGGCGGCGAAAAATACCACTTGGGGCAATGTCAGGACCCCCTGCAGAAATTGCTTTGAGGCAGAGGGAAATCAGGTGATAATTAGTAGAAAATAGTAATGATAATAAAGAAAGCTAACAATAATAGGAAGAGGATAAAAAGATGTAGACAAATGAAAATACCGTATTTATCGGCCTATTGCGCGCCCGGCGTATAGCGCGCACCCCTAATCTGGACGTGAAATTCCTGATTTTTTTTTTATTACTTACAGTTTTGGTGTCTTGCCATGCGTCCATCGGCAGCCTTGTCCGGTCCAGCGTCTGTCTGCAGCCTTCGTGGTGTCCTCCCCGCTTCTCCCGCGCTGGTCTCTGAGACGATCCCCACTTCCCGCGCTGTGTTTGAACGCCGCCGCCGCCGCCGACATATACCAAGTGCAGTACACGCTCTGCTCCTGTCGGCTTCTCTCGCATAACCACGAGGGGTGCCGAGCATGGCCGAGTGTACCCGAGTGTACTGCGCTTGGTATATGTCGGCGGCCGCATTCAAACACAGCGCTGGAAGCGAGTATCGGCGTTATTCGCGCACCCACGATTTTGCCCTGATTTTAAGGGAAAAAAAGTGTGCGGTATACGCCGATAAATACGGTAAGTAAAAAGGTTTTGCAAGGCATACAGGGTAGAAAAGTGATGTCACAATGGCAATATATAGGGCACCATTATAAAGCAAAAACCAGCCTAAATGTAGTCATAGAAATGAACTAAAGCAAATTAGGAAAGATTAGAAACAAGGAATGACTAGAAAGGCCAGAAGGCATAAATGAATACAGACTAGGGAAATGATCTTCAAGGGGGACTTGATACTTGAAACAAATGTGTTTTTTTTTAACAGTGCTAACCCTAAGGCCCCTTTCACACGGGGCAGGGGAGGTGCGGTGGCGGTATTTACCACGATATTCGGCTGCTAGCAGTGCGGTTTTAACCCCCGATAGCACCCGAAAAAGGGTTAATACCGCCGGCAATGCGCCTCGGTTTCCCATTGATTTCAATGGGAAGGAGCGGTAAACACCCCGCTCCAATACCGCTCCAAAGATGCGGCTAGCAGGACTTTTGGAGCGGTCCTGCTAGCACACCGCTTCAGTGTGAAAGCCTTCAGGCTTTCACACTGAAGACTGCAGGGCACGTTTTTTTCAGGCGGTATAATAGCGCTATATTTAGCTCTAAAACACCTGAAAAACGTGTCAGTGTGAAAGGGGTCTAACTCTGTTCTGTCTGGTCACTGTGTTTGAGAATAGCCACTTTAATATAAGTTGACCAGTTCCTGGTTTCTAGGGATAGTCCATGATTTCAGGAGACTGAAGAGGTGGGGGGATTTGTACTTGGGATGCACTTTGTGTGTTATGTACTCCTAACTTCTGCGCATTGTACATTACTTACTTCTAACCAGTGGCGGCCCGCCCATTAGGGGCGAACGGGCGCCGCCCTCCTTGTCCATGTGTCCGACACCCTGATCTACATACAGGGATGCCGAATGAAAGCATTCCAATGGAGGGGGTGTTTTTTGAAGCACGTGATTAGAGCCAGAGACTCTGCAAAATAGGGTGGGCTCAGGGGACAGAACACTGCGCTCCAAGCCCACCCACTTGTGTGACGATAGTGAATTAATATTCACTATTTTGAAACAAAATCTGCTCCCCAACAATCCATTAGATCCATTTCCAGATTGGGTAAAACGTCAGACGATCCTATTGGACGCCTAGGAGAAGGAGAGAGAGGACATTCATGGCAGAAGCCGTGGAGGTAAGGACACCAGAGCTCCTGCTCCCAGCCCGCCACCAGCCACCAGCCGTGAGGAAACTGGAGCCGCTACCCACAATCCACTGCCCACCACAGTGGTTGGGGGGTGGGGGGGTGCGGTGCCTCCAGGGGTGTGGTTGATTGCCCCCCCAAAAAAAACACAGTCCGCCACTGCTTCTGACCCCTGCATTCTGTACATTTCGTACTATTGACCTTAATGCAGTACTTACTCCTGACCCGTGCACGCTCTGTGTTAATTTTCCCTGATCCCTGCACTCTGGGCTTCATGCACTCTATAAGTAGAGCAGGGTAGACGCAGGCTTTTCTAAAGTGTTTGTAAACCTCAGACAAGAAATATGAACAAAGCATTTGCTTCTATAGTGTGTACTTGTTTCAATTAAGAGCACTAAGGTGTTGATTTACGAAAACTGGGGAGTGCAAAATCTGGTGCAACTCTGCCTGGTAGCCAATCAGCTTCTAACTTCAGCTTGTTCAATTAAGCATTGACAAAAAAAAATGGAAGCTGATTGGTTTCTATGCAGAACTGAGACAGATTTTGAAGTCTCCAGTTTTGGTAAATAAACCCCTAAGTGTCATTGCTGTTTTCTGTTTCGTTCTTCTGCTATCACCAAGATTCACTTCTGACAAGTTTCCTGACACCAAGAAAAAAAAAGATGACAGGGGAGGGAGCTCCAGCTGATTGACATTCTCAACTCTGTTCATGTCTGCTGTGTGAAGGGAGAGTCCTCTCCCTCCAATCAACTGTCAGATCTCTCCTCACTGAGCTCTGCAGAGTAAAATGTCACCTATGTCCCTTTTTTTTCTGACAGGTCAGACAAGCTTTATAAATTCAGGAGTTTGAATAGATGTAGAGAAGACTGCAGATGAACCGGTACAACTTATGTAGACGGATTTGTTTTATCTCTCTGTTTAACCTGAGGCTATTCACTTCACTAGGTATATGTAAGGGTTTACAACCACTTTAAGTATAATGTTTTAAGCCTTTCCCACTGTTAGCACAATCTTCACCTTTTGGAGTGACACATGGTGTGTGCTGCTATTAGGCCTTCCCCTGCTCTGTCCCAACCCACCCTATTTATAATAAGTGTGACCAGTAGGGTGTCCCAGGATTTAACTTTAAAAATATAGTCCCCTTATCTTAAGAATACACAAACTTAGGACCTTCAGTCCTCGTACACACGACCAAACATGTCTGCTGAAACTGGTCCGCGGACCAGTTTCCGCGGACATGTCAGACCGCGTGTAGGGCCGACCGGACCGTATTCCTGGCCTAGCGGACAGGTTTCCAGCGGACAAATGTTTCTTAGCATGCTAAGAAACATGTCCGCTGGAAGCCTGTCCGTCGGACATGTCCGATGGTTTGTACAACTCATCGGACATGTCCGCTGGGCCGAAATCCCTTGCATGCGTCGAAGTGATTCATTGAACTTCCGGGGTCGCGCACGTCGCCGCGTCATCGTCGCCGCCACGTCGTCACCGCGTCGTCACCGCGTATTCTGTCTGCGGGGATTTTGGTCTGATGGTGTGTACACACATCAGACCAAAATCCGCCAGCAGACATGTCCGATGAAAACGGTCCGTTTTCATCGGACATGTCTGGTCGTCTGTACAAGGCCATAGATAGCGATGTTATTAAGGATCCAAATTACTTAAAAACTTAAAAGCTTAAATAAATGGTCAGGGCTCAAGTCCTGCGGGAACACGTGGGAAAGGAGTCCCTGCACTTTTTTCACAGTAGGAACGCAGTTCCCTTTGCAGGACTAGAGCAGCCGAGAGCAGCCGAGCCGCCCGAGCCAATCCTTCACTAAGCGGCGATGTGCAGCTCGAATCACTGTCAGTGGCAGGCGAACCTTAGTAATCCTTTATGTTACTGGCCGCTTCCTGTATATGGATTCATCAGGTACAGTAGGTGAACCCGATTTTGTGTCAATCTCGCTCTCTTTCTCGGCGAGATTGAGCACCTACGAGCCCCATCGCGGAAGCCAGCGCCGAGCTGGCTTGCCGCGATGGAGACAGAGCCGTCATAGAAGCGACGGGAGATCCGACTTGGATTCCCGCCAATTCTACACGTGTGCGGCGTTTGTTATGAATCCTGAGGGGGGAAGTCCCCGCCGGATTTTAAATAAAAATCCGGCATGGGTCCCCCCCTCAGGAGCATACCGGGCCCTTAGGTCTGTTATGGGTTGTAAGGAGAGCCCCCCTACGCCGAAAAAAACGGCGTAGCGTAGGGGATCCCCCTACAATCCATACCAGACCCGTATTCAAAACACGCTACCCGGCCAGCCAGGAAGGGAGTGGGGACGAGCGAGCGCCCCCCCTCCTGAGCCGTACCAGGCTGCATGCCCTCAACATGGGGGGGTTGGGTGCTCTGGGGCAGGGGGGCGCACTGCGGCCCCCCCACCTCAGAGCACCCTGTCCCCATGTTGATGAGGACAGGGCCCCTTCCCGACAACCCTGGCCGTTGGTTGTCGGGGTATGCGGGCGGGAGGCTTATCGGAATCTGGGAGCCCCCTTTAATAAGGGGGCCCCCAGATACCGGCCCCCCACCCTAAGTGAATGAGTATGGGGTACATCGTACCCCTACCCATTCACCTGCAAGAAAAGTGGTAAAAACACAAATAAACCACACAGGGTATTAAAATATTTTATTAGTCTGCTCCGGAGGCCGCCCCCTGTCTTCTTTATTAGCTCTTTTACCAGGGGGAGCTTCTTCTTTGACGTCTTCGGGTGGGTGGGGGCCGCCGTCTGGTTCTCTTCCACCGCCGGGGGGGGTGGCTTTTAAAAAAGCCCCCACCCCCCCGGCGGGTTTCCTCCGGCGTCTTCGGCGGGGCTCTTCTTCTTCCGCTATCCCGACGGGTCTTCTCCGCTATCCGGGGGGTCTTGCTCATGCTCTGTACCTACCCATGTGATACCTACCACGTGGTAGGTATCACATGGGTAGGTACAGAGCATGATGGGACTGTGAGGCCTATATAGGTCCGATCCAAGGCGCGCATCCGTCATTTCAGCGAGAAGGACCAGCGTGTCAACATCGGGAGAAGAAGAGAAGTGAAGAACATGACGTCACAGCACGGAAGAAGAACTCACAGCACGGAAGAAGGGACCGGACTGCGAGACGAAGAACCGGGGTGCGACGAGTCAACAGCGGAGAGCGGCGAACATAGAAGGAGACCCCCCGGATAGCGGAGAAGACCCGTCGGGATAGCGGAAGAAGAAGAGCCCCGCCGAAGACGCCGGAGGAATCCCGCCGGGGGGGTGGGGGCTTTTTTAAAAGCCACCCCCCCCGGCGGTGGAAGAGAACCAGACGGCGGCCCCCACCCACCCGAAGACGTCAAAGAAGAAGCTCCCCCTGGTAAAAGAGCTAATAAAGAAGACAGGGGGCGGCCTCCGGAGCAGACTAATAAAATATTTTAATACCCTGTGTGGTTTATTTGTGTTTTTACCACTTTTCTTGCAGGTGAATGGGTAGGGGTACGATGTACCCCATACTCATTCACTTAGGGTGGGGGGGCCGGTATCTGGGGGCCCCCTTATTAAAGGGGGCTCCCAGATTCCGATAAGCCTCCCGCCCGCATACCCCGACAACCAACGGCCAGGGTTGTCGGGAAGGGGCCCTGTCCTCATCAACATGGGGACAGGGTGCTCTGAGGTGGGGGGGCCGCAGTGCGCCCCCCTGCCCCAGAGCACCCAACCCCCCCATGTTGAGGGCATGCAGCCTGGTACGGCTCAGGAGGGGGGGGGCGCTCGCTCGTCCCCACTCCCTTCCTGGCTGGCCGGGTAGCGTGCTTTGGATACGGGTCTGGTATGGATTGTAGGGGGACCCCCTACGCCGTTTTTTTCGGCGTAGGGGGGCTCTCCTTACAACCCATAACAGACCTAAGGGCCCGGTATGCTCCTGAGGGGGGGACCCATGCCGGATTTTTATTTAAAATCCGGCGGGGACTTCCCCCCTCAGGATTCATAACAAACGCCGCACACGTGTAGAATTGGCGGGAATCCAAGTCGGATCTCCCGTCGCTTCTATGACGCGCTTGCTGGGATGTGCTGTCACTATTCCAGTGAGTGTGAGATGTCGGCGAGATCTCGGCACCATGTCGCCGAGTATCAGCGCGACGCTGTCGTGCTAAAAACACAATATCACAAACACCTACTGTAGTGTGCAGGTATTCCGTCACTTTCTCGATGCCGCAATGTCTCCTGGGAGCTTTTGTCATTGTTCCCAGGAGACATTGCGGAGGTCTGCTGCGAGTTATCGCGGAGTTTAGAAAAAACTTGCTTAAAAAAAAAAACATGCGGTTTAGTAATTATGCATATGAGCGTATATCATTTTTTTTTTGGGTGGGAGTTCCCACACTTTTTTCCCCAGGACTTGACCCCTGTAAATGGTGGTTATAGATTAAGGACTTGTATGACAATTTTGTGTTAGCAATGTAGACTTAGAAAGGAACTGAACACTAGAAACTGTTCCCCTCAAAAACGACACGCATAGAGCAAAGGACTAGTCACCAGTTTTGTCTGTGGTGCCCCAGCAGCTGATCTTTTCCCATTACTGACCTCATGCCTTGCTCTGCACTGTCTATGTATGGAGACCATCTTAGTAAAGGCAAGATTTTACTTTCTTTTTTTGTCAGAACCTCAAGGGGAACAGTGTGCAGCACACTAGCAACATCACTAAATCTCATTCCAAATGGCATGAGACAGAAATCTAAGGCGCTGGTGCTCAGAGGCAACAGTGTCTTAGATCTCACGCAAGAGATATATATATATACCTATAAAACTGTATGTCGGTATGTCTAGACATTCTCACATATCAGAAAGTGCACTGCTATTTATTTAGAAGCAATTTCATATAACATTTTAATTTTCAGGTTACTTCTTGGGCACAATTAACATTTAGAAATGTTTCCTATAACATTGCAAATCTTCACTTTTTGAGTTCAATTTCTCAACCTCTGCTGACATACATATTTTAGTGAAATGGTCAGCAGTGGCGGCTGGTGTTTTTTTTGGGGGGGGGTGGCAAACAACCATCCCCCTGGGCAGCCGGTGGCACTACCACCACCTCCCCCCAGTCAGTCCGGCACTTACCCCACCTAGGTAGCGGGCTGCGGGCAGCGGCTCCAGTGTACTCCACCACTGCGGACCCCATTTAGGTGGTGGGCCCCGGTGTCCTCTCCTCCAGCACGGCAGTTTCCGCTGTGTGTCTCCTCTATCCTCCTCCTAGGCGCTAGGTGTCAAATAGAATCCTGATGTTTTGGCCAATTGGGAAACGGATCTCATGACCTGCTTCCTGATTGGCGGGGAGGAGATTTAGTGTGAAAATAGCAAATATAGATTTGCTATCGTCACACAACTGGGTGGGCTCGTGCCGTGCTGTGCCCCCTGAGCCCACCCCTTTTTGGAAGGAAAATATATAAGTTTCAACTAGATACTGGTGTGTACCGAACTCAAGCCCCAGTCCTTAATGTGAGATTGAACTCAAAAAGTGAAGATTTGTCAGATCAGGGGACCAGACGCATGGATGAGGGAGCAGCGCCTGTGCTCCCCTAATGGACGGGGCCTCCACTGATGATCAGCCTGAACTTTGATCAGTGATTCGCAACTGTTTAGTAGCTATCTGTAATCACACCCTTAAAGTTTTTCATCCACTAGCAATACATGTATAGACAGAGATAAACAAGTGCCGTACACATAGTAAAATGTATCACTCGATCAAAATGTACAATATATTACTAAAAGTATTGGGACCCCTGCCTTTACACGCACATGAACTTTAATGGAACCCCAGTGTTAATGTTCAATATTGAGTTGGCCCACCCTTTGCAGCTATAACAGCTTCAACTCTTCTGGGAAGGCTGTCCACAAGGTTTAGGTGTGTGTCTATGGGAATGTTTGACCATTCTTCAAAAGTGCATTTGTGAAGCCAGGCACTGATGTGAACGAGAAGACCGGGCTTGCAGTATCTGCTCTAATTTATCCCAAAGGTGTTCTATCGGGTTGGGGTCAGGACTCTATGCAGACCAGTGAAGTTCCTCCACCCAAAACTCACTCATCCATGTCTTTATGGACCTTGTTTGTGCAATGGTGTGCAGTCATATTGGAACAGTATGGGGCCATCCCCAAACTGTTCCCACAAAGTTGGGAGTATGAAATTGCCCAAAATGTCTTAGTATGCTGATACCTTAAGAGTTCCCTTCACTGGAACTAAGCGGCCAAGCCCAACATGTGAGAAAAAACCCCATGCCATAATCCTCCTCCACCAAATGATTTGGACCAGTGCACAAAGCAAGGTCCATAAAGACATGGATGAGCGAGCACTTCTGGAAGAATGGTCAAACATTCCCATAGACACACTCCTAAACCTTGTGGACATTCTTGCTAGAAGAGTTGAAGCTGTTGTAACTGCAAAGGGTGGACCAACTCAATATTAAACTCTACGGACTAAGACTGGGATGCCATTAAAGCTCATGTAAAGCAGGTGTCCCAATACGTTTGCTAATATAGTGTATGTTTCATCCTGACTAAAGTAAAATGAAATGTGTTTTTTTGCTTGCCCTTTTCACATTATCACTACTATCAGCACAATGACATCAGTCCCTCTGTAGACAACGTTTATACATTTTTCAGTAAGAATAAACATATAATGTGATGTACCACAGACTGCAACACCCAGTAAATACTAATATCTCTCATGCTATAGATATACCACATAAATGGAGTGTATTTTGTAAATGCTTCATTAGCTATCAAAAAAATTACATCAAAACAGATTCCTCATTTCTCTCAATAAGGACACCACCATTTATAGAGTCGAGAATATGCCTCAATTGACACACTACGTGTTTACAAGGAGAAATATGCCTGCAATAATATGCTTAATATATGGAAATATTTGGATTATGTATGCATATATAGTCAATCATTTGCTTTTCATGCTGAGTTGAAAGGAAGCTATACTATATGTGAAGACTGATGTTCTCCAAAGAAAGAAATGTATAGATAATACAATGCAGTGCAACTCCCTGCAAAGAATGGCAAAAGCTACATTAGCTGTCAGGACAGAAAGAGCAACATTTAATAATGATCATGTAGCAGCACAATTACCTAAATCTGTAAAATAATACCCCATGTCACAAGTGGATAACTAAATTGTGCTGCTTCCTCCTGTCAGCTGTCATAGTAGAAATGCGAAGTCCTCTGCCCCTCTCTGGCAACCATAACCTTCTGGTGCTACTATCAGAACTGGATCTGTGACCGGCACTCATAGTCGAGTGCTGCCCATGCCCTCTCTTTCCTCCATCCTCCTCCGTTCATAAAAGCTGTAAAACAGCTTCCATTAATGAAAACAAGGATCAATAAATAGATGGCTTCTTTAAATGAAGAAGGGGTGGAAAGAAGCCGGCATAGTTGGCAGGGCAGAGGATTTCAGATTTCCACTATGGGAGCCAACACCAGCATACGGGACACTTTGCATTAAATGTAAGTAACGTCCCTTGTGCTGTTTTGCCTAAACTTGGGCCTTAAGCCCTGGTTCACACTGGGCGGCGGGAGTGAAGCTGTGCGAGTTCAGCTGAACTCGCATGATTTCACTCGTGCTTGTCAGTCCTGATTTCGGCCATGATTACAGAGACATCTGTGAAGTTTCTGCACAGATGTTAATGTAAATCATCGTGGAATGAAATCGCAAAAAGTAGTACAGAAACTACTTTTTAAAATCAGTGCAGTGCCGCAGATGGGGTGTCACACCGATTAGGATGATTAGGCCGGCAATCAAATCTCACCAGTGTGAACCAGGGTTAAAAGTTTTTTATAGATGAGGTTTATTTATGTATTTATTTTTATTACGATGCCAATATTTATCACTGCTAGCATTTGATCAGTGTTCTACTGGCAACAAAAAGTATGTTTGAAATGGACCATTCTTTAGTAAATCCTATCTAACTAGAAACTGGATGCCAGCTTTATTTATTTTTATTCTGGCATCTCTACAAATACAAAAACAACATGTCATTTAAAATATTTGATTGAGTGACCCATAATCTAAAATAGATTACATTAATGCATCTTGAGATTTGGGCCATGTCATAAAAGGTATGTCATTAAATGAATACAAATGATAGCTATGGTTAAATTACTTACACAGACCTGTATAAATCAGTGCCAACAAATTAGATGATTTAAGCAGTCTGCAATGTGGTTTACATAAGTGATTGTCATTAGTCTAAATAGAATTATAACCTCCATTATGCCTTATTGAAGGTCTACGAATACATTTAGAGTAAACATTGAATAAATATTTCAAAGTTTCAGTACAGCTAAAAAATGCTTTAACTACAGTACCAACTTACGATACTAACAAAGCCTTGTATTTGTAATAACGACTCCAGACAGATATGAAATAAATTGATTAATGAAGATATGTATTCAATAAAGGGACCTTGTCAGTCGCATACAAAAATCCAACTGGGGATTACCTGAAGCAGAAGCAGGGTGCACTCCCTTCTCCGGTGGCCTGTCTCTTACTCACACTCTTTTCCAGTGCTGCAGCCTCTTCAGTGTTTGCCAATTCCAGGAGGGTCAGATGCCAGTGTCTTCCCCGCCATGTATTGTGGTTTCATCTTCTGACTCCTACATTAGTACAGGGACTAAAGGATGGAACCCCACTGTGCATCAAGGGACACAGGTGTCTGACATATTTGGAATTTGGAAATACTAAAGGGTGGAGGCTGCAGTACTGGAATGGAGTGATGATCAGAGACTTGGGCAACAAAGAGATGATTATAATTATTTTATTGCATGGTAGCTCCAGTTGGATTTTTTACATCTCCTTAATAAATCATGAAATTTATTTTTTAAATGCAGTTAATATCAGCAGCTTAAAGGGGTTGTAATCCCTTGTGTTTTTTCACCTTAATGAAAAATTTCTGCCACTGAGCAGCATTCTAGCCCCCCCCCCGTTTTACTCACTTGAGACGGTTCGTTCCCATGCACACTCTCTCTGGCCGGTGTCTTGGCTTTTGATTGGATAGATTGATAGCAGCGCAGTCATTGGCTCCTGCTGCTGTCAATGAAATCCAATGACATAGGCGCCGAGGGTGGGGCCAAGTCCTGAATTCTGTGCGAATACATGTCTCCTGTCATGCGAATTCCAGTTCGCATCAGTGTGAACCCAGCCTAAATGACATGATTTCAGCCTTATGAAATCTCTTGTACAGCAACACTCAAACTGGGAAGAGGAGGAGCAGGACTGGTAGCCAGTCAGGATCTTCTGCATACAAATGTGCTGACAAGGAAAAAGCTGACAAGAGGATGTCATTTGATGTTAGCTGTAAGCAAGAAATACATACGGGAAAGATAAAAACACTTAGCTTCAACAGAGCAAATTTTCCAAGGATGAGGGCTGCTCTCCAGGACTTCCACTGGGAAAGAATATTGGCATTGATAAACACAGAACAGAAATGGGAATTCTTCAAAAATACTATTTTGGACCTCACTGCAAAATATATTCCCATGGGCAATAAGTTTAAAAGGCTAAAAGTAAAACCTATGTGGCTCACTGTCAAAGTTAAAAAAGCTATAAAGAATAAGAAAAAAACCTTTAAAAGATATAAAAATGGGTGGCTGGGAACAAAGAGAAGGCTAATTAAATACTTTCTTCAGCTCTGTGTATACAACAGAGCATGGGGGAGTTCATGTCCATAGTTCATGTCCATAATAGGGGTGATATTGACACAGACCCAAATGATCCACAATGGCTCAAAAGTGATACGGTCCAGAAATATTTAGACAGAATAAAGTTGGATAAAGCACCTGGACCTGATGGCATCCACCCACGGATCCTAAAAGAATTGAGCTCTGTAATTTCAAAGCCATTGTATTTAATTTTTAGGGGCTCATTAATGACGGGAATAGTACCACTGGATTGGCGCAGGGTCAATGTGATGCCCATATTTAAAAAGGGAACAAAGTCTTTACCAAGTAACTATAGACCTGTTAGTTTAACTTCTATAGTTGGGAAGACACTGGAACGTATAATAAAAGACCACATAAATCGTTTTTTTTCCAGCAAGAACTCATCTAAGCAACAGACAGCATGGATTCATGAAAAACAGGAGTTTTCAGACAAACCTTTTTTCCTTTCATGAAGAGGTAAGTAAAACCCTGGACAGAGGCGTGGCAGTGCACGTGGTATACTTGGATTTTGCAAAAGTGTTCGATACAGTTCCCCACACACGGCTCATGTGTAAGGTAAAGTCTACAGACTTGGAAATATCAGTTTGTAAATGGATAGAAAACTGGCTAAAACACAGAATTCAGAGAGTCGTGGTTAATGATTCATACTCTGAATGGTCCAAGGTTATCAGTGGTGTACCCCAAGGTTCAGTGTTGGGACCCTTACTTTTTAATATCTTTATAAATGATATTGGGTCTGGGATCAAAAGTAACATTTCTGTCTTTGCAGATGACACCAAGCTATGCAGTGGAATAATGTCCTTACGGGATGTCTCCAATTTACAAGCCGACCTCAATGCTCTGTCTAATTGGGCGACTATGTGGCAGATGAGGTTTAATGTTGATAAATGTAAAGTTCTGCACTTGGGGGGTAAAAATATGCATGCGTCATACATACTAGGGGGAGTACAACTGGAGGGATCTGTAGTGGAGAAGGATCTGGGGGTTTTGGTAGATCATAAGCTCAATAATAACATGCAATGCCAAGCTGTGGTTTCCAAAGCGAGCAAAGTCCTTTTTGTATTAACCACTTAAGCCCAGGCCATTTTGTAGCTAAACGACCAGGCAACTTTTTGTGATTCGGCACTGCGTCGATTTAATTGACAATTGCGCTGTCGTGCAACGTGGCTCCCAAACAAAATTGACACCCTTTTTTTCCCACAAATAGCACTTTCTTTTGGTGGTATTTGATCACCTCTGCGGTTTTTATTTTTTTGTGAAAAATTCAATATTTTTTACTTTTTGGTATAATAAATATCCCCAACAAATATATAAAAAAATATTTTTTTCCTCAGTCTAGGCTGATACGTATTCTTCTACATATTTTTGGTAAAAAAATTTGCAATAAGCGTTTATTGATTGGTTTGCGCAAAAGTTAAAGCGTCTACAAAATAGGGGATAGTTTTATGGCATTTTTACTAATATTTTTTTTACTAGTAAGGGCGGCGATCAGCGATTTTTATCGTGACTGCAACATTATGGCAGACACATCGGACACTTTTGACACTATTCTGGGACCATTGTCATTTTTACAGCGATCAGTGCTATAAAAATGCACTGATTACTGTGACAATTACACTGGCAGTGAAGGGGTTAACCTGTAGGGGGCGCTAAAGGGGTTAAGTGTTTCCTAGTGAGTGATTCTAACTGTTAGGGGCATGGCCTGGCATGTGATGTCATTGATCGTCGTTCCCTATGGCAGGGAACAGATGATCGGTGACAGTCTCACTAGGAAGAACAGGGAAAGTTTTGTTTACACTTACCTCTCTCCGTTCTTCAGCTCTGTGACCCGATCGCGTGAAACACTGGCGGCGATCGGGTCCACGGGTCCCACGGGCGGAGTCACGGAGCTCAGGACCGGATCGCGAGCGCGCCGGTAACGGCGCACTTGTGACCCACAGCTGGGCTCTTAAAGGCGATGTACCTGTACGTGCTTATGCCCAGCCACGCCGCTCTGCTGATGTATATCGTCGTGCGGAGGTCCTTAAGCGGTTAAGAGAGGTATGGACTCCAGAGAGAGAAATATAATTTTGCCCTGTTCAAATCATTAGTAAGACCTCATCTGGAATATGCAGTTCAGTTTTGGGCACCAGTTCTCAAAAAGGATATGAGGGAACTGGAGAAAGTGCGGAGAAGGGCAACCAAAATGATAAGAGGCATGGAGGAGCTCAGCTATGAGGAAAGATTAGAGGAACTGAATTTATTCACTCTTGAGAAGAGGATAATAAGCGGGGATATGATCAACATGTACAAATTTATAAGGGGTCCATATAGTGAACTTGGTGTTGAGTTATTTACTTTACGGTCAACACAAAAGACAAGGGGGCACTGTTTACGTCTAGAGCAAAAAAGATTTCATCTCCAAATATGGAAAGGTTTCTTCACAGTAAGAGCTATGAAAATGTGGAACAGACTCCCTCCAGAAGTGGTTCTGGTCAGCTCAGTAGATTGCTTAAAGAAAGGTCTGGATTCTTTCCTAAATGTACATAATATAACTGGGTACTAACATTTATAGGTAGAGTTGATCCTGGGAAAATCCGATTGCCTCATTTTCCCCTGCTGTAGCAAATTGGATCATACTGTTTTTTTTTGCCTTCCTCTGGATCAACTGTGGGTATAGAATTGGGTATATTGGATTGTACGATATTTTTTATTTAATTTTTTTTATTTTTTATGGTTGAACTGGTGTCATTATTCAACCTGACTAACTATGTAACTATGATAGAGTATATAAGCATAAGAGGATAGCGTAATGAACATAAAGATGACCTCATTAGTCTGCTGCTGTTCTATCACTGTCCAATCAACAGGCTGGAGGCAGGGAGGTGACATTAAAGGGATACACAATAAAATCCGTTGGCAGGTAAATTAGTTCCTTGCATTTAGATGTTTGCCTTGAATTCAGCTATAACAACTGGGATGTTCCATGCTCTGAGTGGTTGAGCTTTTTCTTTATCAAAGAATCACTCATTTGTTCTCAAATCAAAACACTGGTAGTGTATTTATTTCATTGTTATTAGTCCTGTCTGGAATACTTTCTAACTTGTGTTTTTCATAAAAAAATAAATAAAAAAATCAATTAGAAATTAAGGATCAGCCTTATTTATTTAAAATACTTTTATTTCTACATTACGTTTTTTTCATATAAAAGCACAAAAAACAAGTGTCAAGCTATTGCAAAAACGTAATCAAAGAAAGTGATAAGTATGAGGGTCTGCTTTCTCTAATAACACGATCAGTCCCAGTCCAGAGTAAGTGTAGAACTGCACAAATTACTCACCTTTAGCACTCTTGGCCCATATATTGCCATAGATGAAGCATCACTGAAGCAGGGCTATCTGCACTTTCACTTCAAGCTTTGTATTGGGAAAAGCAGTGAACTCATCACCTGAGCAGGAAATTACATTTTTGAGACATTCCCTATGGTATTAGAGTACTGTTGACATGGTTTCCAAGAAGTAAAATTAGAATGGAAAGGTAATTTTTTTTATAATTTGACATTGCAAAATTCCATGTGTAATTAATAATATATAAGGAAATTATAATTTAATTTAAAGTTAAATTACAATTTTAAGTGGTGATTATTCGGCATTTCATTATTTTTTTTTTTTACAAAAGGGAACTTCGCAAGTGCATAAATTGTTCCTAGAACTAAAATGCAGACATGGATAGATTGCAGCATGCCAACAGGTAAGTTTCAAGAGAAGGAGACTTTACTCATAAGCCATAAAACCCAGGGGATTTACTAAAACTGGTACACACAGAATCTGGTGCCACTGAGCATAGTTAGCAATCAGCTTCTAGGTTTTATTGTCAAAGCTTAACTTTGACAATAAAAGTTGAAGTTAGAAGCTGGTTGGTTACCATGCAGAGTTGCACCAAATTTTGTGTGCACCAATTTCAATAAATCTCCCCCACCATGTCAGAAAAAGTCAGTTCCTA
Organism: Rana temporaria; assembly: GCF_905171775.1. Taxonomy (NCBI): domain Eukaryota; kingdom Metazoa; phylum Chordata; class Amphibia; order Anura; family Ranidae; genus Rana; species Rana temporaria. The sequence goes on from NC_053493.1 coordinate 311,961,922, forward strand.
TTATATTCCAAAGGCCTAAGTAAAAAAACATGGGAGCACGGCAATGGAGGCACCTCAAATCCCGAAACGAACAGATGCCAGCACACCAACGAGTAAGTAACAGAGTCTTACACAAGAATTAAACACAAATTAAAATAAAAGCACCTAAGAGAGCTTCAAATCTAGTATGCAGACACCAACTCCTTCCAAAGTGTTGAAAGCAGGAAAGCCCACTATAGCTTCCCACGGCTACTTTATAGTCTATAACTAGAGAACACAAGAAGACTTTTAAAGGGATGTGCACCTGTATTTTATTACCCTGACCAGTTAAAGGAAATAAAAAATGTGTACTTTATGACATCTTTATTTAGAAAAATAGACATAAAACTAACAGTTGTTGGCATCAAAATGGTTTATAAAAACAGGCCACACATTATCACACAGTGCCATTTCATATAGAGCAATACTATATTTCCAATAGCATAAACAAGAAACTAGTCTAGCTCTGCCTACAGTTTTGACTAGGTATTGATATCGTTTTTTAACTGAAAACAAGATGTAAAAGGAAGACTTATGGGTTAGCTATAACTGATTTAATTTATAACTCTTATATCAAAAATATGATACAGGTTTGAGTGGCTTATAAAGAAAACGAGTGCTCGAATTCAAACTGAGAAAATCCTGCTTAGAGTTATCATGATACATAGAAAACTGAGATATTAATATTGTTATTTAATATTATTGAGCAGACTAGGAAGGTGTTTAAAAAAAAAAAAAAAAAGTAGAATGTAGAAGAGGAGAGAGACAAGGAAATATATATTTATCTTGCTATTGAAAGTGCCAGGTACATAGTCAGTTTTGTATCTAACCATAGATACAGGTTTGTCTATAGTTATCCATTGAGCCCTCCCTTAATGCTCTCAGCCCTTCTAGTTTGGCTGTATGATTGATTGAGGATTGCCATTCTGTCAGAGTTATGTCACCAATGTAGGTGCATAGTAGGTGGATTTCTACATGTTGTTTGTAGAAATTGGGAATTGGGAAATATTGTGTACCGTATATGAATGTTGAATTGAAAGGGATGGCTTGTCTAGTTAGTTGGTTTAATAGAGTTTTAACTGAGTTCTATAGGGGACTATTTTTGGGCAATCCCACCATAGATGTAATATAGAGTCTGTCTCATTACAACATGTGCACTTGTGACGTTATGGTTATTTGCAACCATCTAAAACAACGGTCCTCCTACAATTGGACTTGGAAAGCTGGAAGGTATGCTTGTCAGGGAAGATTCGTAGACATTACTCTTGGAAGTATACACAGAAGAGCAAAAAATATGAAATACTGATTGACAATGCAAAATAGACTACATTATTTATTCTGTATAATTACCTTCTTAAGCGTGGAAACATGATTTTTGAGAATATGACCCTTAATATTTCATTATAATAATACTTTCAGACAGTCCTCACTTAAAGTCTTACTAAACCCAGGACCCTGAATTTGTTATATCTTGTCTCCGACAGAACACAGAACATGGAAATGCAATCATTTTAGTAAACATAAAAATACCTTTTCTCATCAGCAGTATATAGCAGTCGTGTGACTTCTATCAGTGCCTGGTTAAAGCTTGCATGAGGAGTTTTCATACTGCACTGGCTGTCCTATCAGGATACAGGACCCCTGACCCTCTGTCTGGACAGTGCTGATTGGCCCTGTGCTGATCACATGCACTCTTCCAACCAAAAAAAAACTCTCTAGCAATACACACCAAACTGAGCATGTGCAGAGTGCCTCCACTAGCCCTGGCTTATCCAGACCTGTTTTGGAGTCAGAGGAAGAAGAGGAGGATCTGTGCATACAGGATCAAACTGAATTTTTACACAAAGCAGAGGACTAACCCATCAGGTTCCACATTGAGTATAACAAGCATTCTTTACTGTATATACAGAATGATTTTATTGTTGAGGGTTTAGTAACACTTTAAAGTGACCTTCATTTGCTAGGATATTTTCAACATGCAAACAGCATGCAATTTATTTACTCTAAGGTAGTCTATATTAGAGTTTACCCAATATCGGACAAATATCTGGTTTAATGCAAGATATCTATACATACATATTAAAAAAATAAAGCGATTGCTTAGATAATGCTTGATTTCACTGACAGTAAAATTAAATGCAAGGAAAAAAAAATTACAAATGTTGTTTAGTGGAGAACAATGCAACGGAATTGCCTTTAATTAGCTCACAGTTGGAGATCTGTTTGCGCTCCTTTTTGTAGTTAAGTCTTTCATTTAAGTGAAACAGCTATCTAATGCCGACAGCATGGTACCATACAGATATGCGGGTGCAAAGTAAAGATATAAATAACCAGATTATTGGCAAAACACTAGTCATTATCATTTACTTTCAAATTTACAACATTTATATACAAATGATCAGAGATGAGATATCCTCTGGTAGTTTCAGCCCGGACTTGGATGAGTGACTGATCATGTTGCTTTTAGCAAGGTCAGGCAATAAGCAGGATGTTAGTGAATACTTCAACAAACACCCCTATAAGTTTGTTCTTGGAGGTGTTGTAAATTATCTGCTTCCCAGCCGGTAGCTTTTGTTCCACCGGTATACAGTATGGCTAAAACTGGGGGTGTCTGCTGAAAGTGTAGACATGTACATTATTGTTTTATAAGCATGCATGTCTATGACTAGTTCAGCGAAAATGTTTTTAAGTGTTGAATTAGGCATCTAGTGTTAGAATATTAGACCAACTGAATGTGGGTGGCCAGTTTAAGCTACAGAAACAGTATCTCACAAAAGTGAGTACACCCCTCACATTTTTGTAAATATTTTATTATATCTCTTCATGTGACAACACTGAAGAAATTACACTTTGCTACAATGTAAAGTAGTGAGTGTACAGCTTGTATAATACTGTAAATTTTAAAGGTTTGTGGCGTCACCCGCGGCTATTACTTTGCTCAATATACACGCTGTATACATCGGCACCGATCGTGGTGCCTTCATTGTGAGTGTTTTTTTTACCTTTATTACATGACCTGGGATGACCTATCAGTTTCTCTGTGACATCTATACTACTGCTGGATTTGCTGATATTTACACATAAAGCGCATTAGACCCTCCATAATCAAAGGGTCCAGGAGGTAAGAGGCCATTTCATGTGGTGGTGGATGTGTGTCTAGCACGTGTGAAGTTACCTACACAGTCATCTGTCTGTCTACATTGGCACTCACTGGAGGTGTACTGCGATTTTATGGACTTTCTATTCATCTTTTATTATTTTATTTGAGCGCTGCACCATCTGTATTTGTTTCTCTACAGGGATTTTGCGATTATTGACCCTGGTGTTCAGCTGCTATACAGGGGTTCATTTTTCATTTTTGCGCTGATTTATTTTCTTTTTAATACTGTAAATTTGCTATACCCTCAAAATAACTCAACACACAGCCATTAATGTCTAAACCGCTGGCAACAAAAGTGAATACACCCCTAAGTGGAAATGTCCAAATTGGGCACAGTTAGCCATTTTCCCTTCCCGGTGTCATGTGACTCATTAGTGTTACAAGGTCTCAGGTGTGAATGGGGAGCAGGTGTGTTAAATTTGGTGTTATCACTCGCACTCTCTCATGCTGGTCACTAAAAAGTTCCACATGGCCCCTTATGGCAAATAATTCTCTGAGGATCTAAAAAAAAAAAAAAAAGAATTGTTGCTCTACATAAAGATGGCATAGGCTATAAGAAGATTGAAACAACCCTGAAACTGAGCTGCAGCACGGTGGCCAAGACCATACAGCGGTTTAACAGGACAGGTTCCACGCAGAACAGGCCTCACCATGGTCGACCAAAGAAGTTGAGTGCACATGCTCATCGTCCTATCCAGAGGTTGTCTTTGGGAAATAGATGTATGAGTGCTGCCAGCATTGCTGCAGAGGTCGAAGGGGTGGGGGGTCAGCCTGTCATTGCTCAGACCATACGCCGCACACTGCATATAATTGGTCTGCTTGGCTGTCATCCCAGAATGAAGCCTCTTCTAAAGATGATGCACAATAAAGCTTGCAAACAGTTTGCTGAAGACAAGCAGACTAAGGACATTGATTACTGGAATCATGTCCTGTGGTCTGATGAGACCAAGATAAGCTTATTTGGTTCAGACGGTGTCAAGCGTGTGTGGCGGCAACCAGGTGAGGATTACAAAGACAAGTGTGTCTTGCCTACAGTCAAGCATGGTGGTGGGTGTGTCATGGTCTGGGGCTGCATGAGTGCTGCTGGCACTGGGGAGATTCAGTTTATTGAGGTAACCATGATTGCCAACATGCACTGTGACATACTGAAGCCAGGCATGGTCCCCTCCCTTCAGAGACTCGGCTACAGTATGTGTTCCAACATAATAACGACCCCAAACACACCTCCAAAACAACCGCTGCCTTGCTAAAGAAGCTGAGTTTAAAGGTGATTGACTGGCCAAGCATGTCTCCAGACCTAAACCCTATTGAGCATCTGTGGGGCATCCTCATATGGAAGATGGAGGAGCGCAAGGTCTCTAACATCCACCAGTTCTGTGATGTTGTCATGGAGGAGTGGAAGAGGACTCCAGTGGCAACCTGTGAAGCTCTGGTGAATTCCATGCCCAAGAGGGTTAAGACAGTGCTGTAAAATAATGGTGGCCACACAAAATATTGACACTTTGGGTCCAATTTGGCCATTTTCACTTAGTGTGCTCACTTTTGTTGCCAGCGGTTTAGACCTTAATGGCTGTGTGTTGAGTTATTTTGAGGGGACAGCAAATTTACACTGTTATACAAGTTGCACACTCACTACTTTACATTGTAGCAAAGTGTCATTTGTTCAGTGTTGTCATATGAAAAGATATAATAAAATATTTTCAAAAATGTGAGGGGTGGGTGTACTCACTTTTGTGAGATACTTTATGTATATTTACATTCTACAAGGGTGAAAAATCTAATCAACAGAAAATGCATCAGCCTCCAGTTAATAATTTTCTTAAGCTTAGTACCCTATCACAAGTGCTTTTCATATGATGTGAACATATCTATTGTGTTTACCCAAAAATAAGGCCGGGTCTTATAATATTTCGGCTACCAAAAATGAACTAGGGCTTATTTTCAGGTTATGTCTTATCTATTTCCCCTGTGTTCTCTCCCCCTGTGAGCTCAGGAGTAGTCATTATGACATCTCTAATCCCAAAAAGAAACTTTAGTTAAAGTAATGCCCATCCGATATTGCCATGAATTCCATCGAAGTTTAGATAGAGGACATGTTTTCTTTTACTCCAATGAAATTCCGTAGGACAAAGGTCCAATCGTGTGTACGGGGCTTTAGTCTCCTTTTGTAACTGTATTGTCGAAAATACCTTATTTATAGCACCGCTGGGCACTCACGTGATCCGCCAGAGCTCTTCTCCGCTCCGAACACTGCCAAGGGAAGTGAGATCCCTGCTGAAATCAGCCCCGCTCCTAGCACTGCAGAGGGAGGGGCCGCTGATGTCAACCGGGAGAAGTAAATAAGGTATTTTTGACAATAGAGTTACAAAGATAACACGGTGGACATTATATGAACCTTTTTACAAAGCGGATTATATATTTTTACAAGCACTTTACTGGGGCTTATTTTCAGTGTAGGGCTTATATTGCAGCCCTCCCCGAAAAGCTTATTTTCGGGGTAGGGCTTATTTTTGGGGAAACTGCTTTTAATTTCTCCAGTTATCAGGGTATTATACCATTGTATTTTTGGATAACAAATACTGTATTTATTGTATATGCTTATACTGGATGTGTACATTTTGGTGCCACACTAGAACAAGAAAAAGTATCTCAGCTATTACCTGTGTATCTGCTGAGGAAGACCTATGAGGACCTTGGTATCACATACACATCCAATTTTAATAGGATGAGAAGACAATCCATTAACAGACATAACAGTCATTTCAACCAGCAGGGTTGACTGAGGTGCATTATTTGGAAAAGGCTGTCTAGCGCACTTCAATGGCCCAAAAATCATGCGTTCTGCATTTTCTCGCTAGTACACATCTGGTTAAAGCAATATGACAAAATGTAACGCCGCTTAGCCATGCCTGCCAAGGCTACAGTGAAGCGACATTTGAATTTTGGACAGCTGGCTTTTGAATAAAAAGGAAAGGTAACTTAAAAAAAAATACACTATGGCTTGTGCAGGAAACATTTTTTTCCCTCCAAATCAGTGAAATAACAAAAGATTATAAAATAATTAAATTGATGCAAAATTAACAAAGCATACAGTTATTATTACCATCATTTGGAATTCATTCAGAATTTGTTGTTTTGGAAGTTTCCTTGACAACTATTTTCAACATATTGCTAATTGTACAATTTGATATAAGATTTTGCTTAAAAATATTCAGAATAAGTTATAGATTATTTACTACTTTGTACTTCTGATTATCTATAAAAAGCAATGAGTATGGCTCTGCGTGTAAAGATGCTCGAGAAAGTGAGCATAGTTTTTCCATTGACAGAGGCAATCACAATTCAGTGTGGTGCGATTTGAGACCATTCATTCTAAATGGGTTTAGAACGCAGCGCATCGCACCAAAGTTGTGAGTACACCAATGTTGGAACCGCACTGCAAATGGATCACATGGTAATTTTGTACCATGTGATCTGGTGCAGTAAAATGCACAGCATTTGCAACCTGTGTTTGGGGCGTCTTTAGCTACTTCTATATACGTCGGCACTTTGAAGAGGGATATCTCTGTTATGGCAGCAGCTAGCTGCCATAACCCAGGTATTCTTGTCTTCAGCCGGCAGGCGGGTTTCCGATAATGGCAGTTTCTGTGGCGGATTTGCCGCAAGATCACCGTTATCGGCGGCGGGAGCGGGTCCTTCCGCCGCTTACCGGAGCCGTTGGCAGCAGCAGAGGCGATCGGGTCCTTCCTGTGGCTGGGCATGGAGACGAGTGAAGGACCCGATCGCCTCCATACCATCTCCATACCATCACTTACGCCCTTAGATTTCAAAGGGTAATTTTTATTTTTATTTTTTCAAATGACAACATTTTATTTATTTATTTTTTATTGCATTTTAGTGTAAATATGAGATCTGAGGTCTTTTTGACCCCAGATCTCATATTTAAGAGGCTGTTTTCTATTACAAGGTATATTTACATTCCTTGTAATAGGAATAAAAGTGACACTTTTTTTTTAAAGAACAGTGTAAAAAATAAAAGGTAAAATAAATAAGAAAAAAAAAATGTCCCATCCCGCCGAGCTCGCATGCAGAATCGAACGCATACGTGAGCAGCGCCCGCATATGAAAACGGTGTTCAAACCACAGATGTGAGGTATCGCCACGATTGGTAGAGCAAGAGCAAAAATTATAGCCCTAGACCTCCTCTGTAACTCAAAACATGCAACCTGTATAATTTTTTAAACGTCGCCTATGGAGATTTTTTAGGGTAAAAGTTTGTCGCCATTCCACCAGCAGGCACAATTTTGAAGCATTAGGCCTCATACACACGACCGTTTTCCTCGACAGAATCAATCAAGAAACTTGGCAGAGCTTTTTTGCCGAGGAAAATGTTCCTGTGTATGTTTTTTGTCGAGAAAACTGTTGTGGAACTCGAAAAAAAAAAGAGAACAAGTTCTCTTTTTCCTCATCGGGAGTCTCAATTTCCTCGTCATGTTTCTCCTTGGGCTGGTTTACGATGAGAAACACGTTCGTGTGTATGCTTAGAAACCCGCGCATGCTCAGAATAAAATGAGACGGGAGCGCACCTTCTGCAAAAGTAGAGTTCGTAATGAAGCTAGCACATTCGTCACGCTGTAACAGACTGAAAATCGCGAATCGTCTCTTACCAAACTTTTACTTAACATGCAGTAACATGAGATTAGCACAGTGGTTCTTAACCTTGTTGGAGGTACTGAACCCCACCAGTTTCATATGCGCATTCACCGAACCCTTCTTAATTGGAAAAATAAAATATGATTTTTTCAAATTCAAAACATAGGTATATATTTAGGTATATATGTATCTAAATCTAAGCACTGTGCAACAGCTGGGATCCTATCGATGCAACTATTCTGCAACTTCTACCAAAGGCTTGCATTAAAATTAGCAGCAAACATTAGCACAAGAAAGGCATGAGCCTCATAGCACTGTACTCAATATCTTTTTTTTATTATTATTTTTTTGTATGTGGTCCACCTTTAAAATCCTTTCTAGATTTCTAGGTTTGGTATATAAGTTATATATCATACAGTATATATCAAGTTATATATCATTTACTTACTTAATAAGCCACTACCGTTCAGAATCAGCCAGAATGTTTATCCGTCTCCAGTCCACATGCCCTACTAGTCGTCCTGGACCTCCGGTGCTCAGGCCGCTCTCCCCCAGTCCCAGACACACTGCGAGTAGCCGGGCAAGCAACATGACTCGTCTGAGTCTCTCAGTCTCACCTGCTCTTTCGAATCCTGTCTGTCCACGATATGCGCCGCGGCGGCGCCGCCACCGCCTGCAGTGCCACTGCCACGGAGGAGATGACGGTGGCATCGGAGTGACAGCGAGGCAGAGGCGGGAGACTCTAAGCGCATGCACCACCGGCGTGATCACAGACAGGCAAGCTCAGGCCAGATGACCTATTCACCCAATCACAGCACGCCGGCTCGCCATTGTCGAGACTGAACATGGCGGCCGGTCCGGTGCACAGACACAGTGACACGGTGAATACAAATTAATAGAGTGACACAGTCCACACTGGCGCCACCCTAAATGTTGCGCCCTACGCCAGTGTGTAGAGGTGTGTGTCTTGAACCCGCGAGACTGACTCACCGAACCCCTGGGGTTCGATCGAACCTGGGTTAAGAACCACTGGATTAGCAAATGCAGCCCCAAGGGTTGTGCCAGTGGAATCGAACTTCCCCTTTATAGTGCCGTCGTACGTGTTGGACGTCACCGCGTTTGAGAACGACGAGATTTTGTCTTGACAGTGTGTACGCAAAGAAAGCTTGACAAGATTCTCGACAAGCCTAACAAGGAACTCGTCGAGGAAAACAATATTTCATTTACGACGAGTTCCTCGGTCGTGTGTACGAGGCCTGACATGTTGGGTATCAATTTATTTGGCGTAACATTATCTTTCACATTATAAAAAAAATTGGGTAAACTTTACTGTTGTCTTATTTTTTAATTAAAAAAAGTGTATTTCTTTCTAAAAAAAGTGCGCTTGTAAGACCGCTGCGCAAATACGGTGTGATAGAAAGTATTGCAACGACCACCATTTTATTCTCTAGGGGGTTAGAATTGTTTTTTATAATGTTTGGGGTTCTACGTAATTTTCCAGCAAAAAAAACACGTTTTTAACTTGTAAACAACAAATCTCAGAAAGAGGCTCAGTCCTTAAGTGGTTAAGATTGCACTAACACCCGCTGCGGATTGCAAGGGCATTGCAATTTGAATGCGGTGTGGGAAAAACGCACAGATTGCAAGATTTCCCCAACCGCCTTAGTGTGAACCTAGGCTAAATGACAAACATAATGATACTCTACCTATGATGGTCGACTCAATTTTTTTTAAGAACAGGAAAGCATTTTACAAATATAGAAAAAAGATGAAAAATACATGTATATATCCAAAAAGCTTGCACTCGTATATTTGTAATGACAACATGATATCCATTTGAGAAATCTAGCTTATATTTTTTGGGATTCATATTTTTAGGTTAGGAGCATAATAAAATTATCCGTCGAACTTTAAACTGAAGATGTACTGAGTAGGGCTACCTTAGGGCTTTTCGAAAAATGATTTACTATAATAGCATAAATTTAACTGGCAACATCGGTGAATCGCAGTGGAAAATATCAAAATACTGGGCTATTACTCAAAATAAAATCACTATAATGTTATAAATCACACATTAACTAATTTAATACAAACCATTCAGAAAAAGATTGGTACTTAATTATTGCATACATGTGATTTAAATAATGTGACTATAGTAAAGATTCGGCAAATGACAAAATATTAACCAGAATATAACATATATATATATATATATATATATATATATATATATATATATACACAGTATATGTGCATATACATTCACTATACCAGTGAGCTGTACTAAATATCAGGAAATAAATTGATTGAAGTAGTCACACACTCAATCACATAAAAATAGTTTTCATGTCTCTCATTTAAACTTAATTCCAAAATGCTTTATGTAATGAAAAAATAAAATATAAGTCAGCAGAGAGTTTATGATAATAATTATTGAAAAAGAGTGGTGTGTGCGCTAGAGAAATTAAAGCATTCAATCAGTCAAGGGGCCAATAACAGAGGAAAAGAGAAATTAAGAACCATAGGCAAGCGAGAAAAGATGTGTTTTAGGATGAGATGTGAAAAGAGATGAAGACTCAATGAGGCAGAGAGATACAGGAAGTCTGTTCCAAATGGTAGGATCTGCAGAGGATAAAACCATTGCACCAAATGTTGATGTAGAGGGAGGAAACAAAGGGCTTGATGCATGGCAGAAACAAAAAAGTCACTAGTTGTAAAGGCCTTACGAAGGTTATAATGTTAAAACTAATACTTTGTTAAAACAATAGGAAATAAAAACATATTAAAAGTGGTATTACAGGGAAAAAAAAAATCAATACTCCAAACAGCTACATGCCGTAAACAGATATGATTAGACTAATGCCTTGTACACACGATCGGTTTTCCCGGCGGTAAAAAGTCAGCCGGGAAAAACGAGGACCTGCTCGGTAACTTTTTCCCCCCTACACACGGCCGGTTTTCTCGACAGAAAAACTGCCATGAGAGCTTTGGTCGGGAAACCTGGCCGTGTGTATGCTCCACCGCAGGTTTTCCCCATAGGGAAACTTCCGGCTTAAAAACCGCTGGAAATCCCGGCGGGAAAAAAGAGAAGATTTTTTTTTCCCCCGCCGGGATTCCCGGCAGTTTTCGTGTTGGGAAAACTGCGATGGAGCATACACACGGCCGGGATTCCCAGCCAAAAGCTCTCATGGCAGTTTTCCTGCCAGGAAAACCAGTCGTGTACGGGGCATAACACTTTGCCATCCTTTGCCGCCCAAGAAGCTCAAAAGCACTTCAGCCACCTAAATTATCATATTTTGTCAAAGAAGCCTTGCAAAAAAATTCAATGCAGGCACTATTCGGGTATTCTGACAGCCATAGGTGTTGGCTGTCAGAATACAGGAGCCAGCACTGCTGAAAAATCCATCCATGCAGTTTAGCATGGATAAGGGAATTAAGTGATTAAGTTGGAAAATCAGGCCTCTATATTCACAGCTATTTGTTTCGGGAACTCAGATTATTGGTAACAAGGTGACCTTAAAGGACCATTATCCAAAAAATATATTATTATCACTTGTATGAGAGTATCAAAATAGTCAGTATATGAAGTCCTTTTTTTCCCCACATTCCGCCCTATATTTTTCTAAACATTTTTATGTGGGTCATACTGTCCAGCAGTGACAGGGGTTAGGAAAAACTATAAGGTCCCTTTCACACTGGGGGGTGGGTGCGTCTGTGGTAAAGCGGCACTTTACCGTCAATTTCACTGCGCTATTCGGCCGCTAGCGGGGCACTTTTACCCTCTGCTAGCGGCTGAGAAAGGGTTAAAACCACTGCAAAGCGCCTCTGCAGCGGCGCTTTGCCAGCGGTATAGCCACGGTGCCCATTAATTTCAATGGGCAGGAGCGGAGGAGGAGCGGTATACACATCGCTCCTTCACCGTTTCAAAGATGTTGCTAGCAGAACTTTTTTTACCGTCCTGCTAGCGCACCGCTCCAGTGTAAAAGCCCTCGGGGCTTTCACACTGAAGACACAGCAGCGGCTGTTTCAGGGCGCTGAAGGCGCTATTTATAGTGTGAAAGGGGTCTTACACTGCTATGGGTGCCTGGGCTGATGGGTTAGCTAAAAGGTGCAGACTGACAGGATCAACTGTCCCATTTTCAGACCTGAGGACAAAAGTAAATAACTCATTAAGGTCCACAGTCCTAGTTTTCACAGTTTGGCCTCCTTGGACCAATTTTTTTATTTTCCTTTTAAAATAATACACAACATAACCGTGGGCCACAGCAACCTTTTCCTCAAAACTATATCTCCTCTGGTGCATACCCCTGCACCATTTATCCCTCTATTTTTGGTTATTTTGTCATTGCCTTTAGTCTTTGTCTAACAGTTTCTGGAAGCTCTCTGTTGATAGTGTCCTCCCCTCAAAGACAATCCACAGTGAATATATACAGAGTGGTGAATGAAAAATTCTCCCGCACTTAGATAGCAGCTGCAGACATGGCCTTAAAGCGTAACTCCACTCTTGCTGAGAAAAAAACATTCCCCTCCTGGTGATCTATTTACATTACAAGGATTATAACAAACTTTGTTGTAGATTCCTAACTTTTGTTATTCCGAAGAAATCCCTCTGTCTTTCTCTGTGCCCATGTGGGAAAATGAATCTAAGGGGAGTGGTTTCATAATTATCAATCAGCTGTGCATCAAGCACTAATGAGGAAATCTGTTGGGTATTCATGATTACATGTTTGTTGCAGGGGATGCCTGAAATCTGACTTTTATCTTAGTGTAGACTTCTGGGGAAATCGGTGAGCCAATCACACAAGCAGGAAATTATGTTTCTGGGTTACACATTCTGTGTACAGAACACCTCCAGGTTACCATATTGCATTGCATTTTCTGAAATTTACAGTGAAAAGGAAAGGTTTTTAATAACATTCAACTACAGTATGACTTGTGTCCCAATAGTATACGCTAGATATATATTTTTTTTATTTGCTGTTTTTTTCTCCACGAATGTGCAGTTACCCTTTACCACTTCCTGGATTTACCCACTTCCTGACCAGGCCATTTTTCGTGATATGGCATTGTGTTGCTTTAACAGGACAATTGCGCGGTTGTGCAATGCTGTACTCAAACAAAATTGGTGTCCTTTTTTCCCACAAATAGAGCTATTTTTTTGGTGGTATTTGATTATCTCTGAGGTTTTTATTTTTTGCTCTATAAACAAAAAAATTGCGACAATTTTGGAAAAAGAAAACAATATTTTCTACTTTTTTCTATAATAAATACCCCCCAAAAAATGTAAAAAAAAAATATTTCTTCCTCAGTTTAGGCCAATATCTTCTACATATTTTTGGTTAAAAAAAATTGCAATTAGCGTATATAGATTTGTTTGCGCAAAAGTTATCGCGTCTACAAAATAGGGGATAGATTTATAGCATTTGTATTATTATTATTTTTTTGTTAGAAATGGCGGTGATCCCTTCCCTGGGGGAATGGGCAATTGAAATGGACTTTATCAGAGACTTGGAGGGGTTGTTGGCGCGGGAAGTGGGAAGAGAAGAACAGTTGTCTCGAACGTGGTCCGTTTGGTCCAAGTTTAGACAGTCAGATGAGTTTCTAATCTGGGTTAAAGGGAACTCTACCATTGTTTAGCAATAACGGAGCGATTTAATCTTTTCCCTCTTTCTTTATCTTCCCCCTTTTTTTTTGGTGTTTTTTTTTATTATGAATGTATGAAAGTATGAAATTAAGAAGATGTAATGTATTCTATTAGTATATGTAGTTAGTATTTACTATACCTGCTGTGTATAGGGTAAAACCCCTGTAATATTTTATGAAAACAATAAAATAATATTGTAAGAGAAATGGTGGTGATCTGCGATTTTTAGCGGGACTGTGACATTCCAGCAGACAGATCAGACACTTTTGACACTTTTTTGGGCCCAGTGACATCTATACAGGGATAAGTACTATAAAAATACACTGAGTACTGTATAAATGACACTGGAAGGGAAGGAGTTAACACCAGGGGTGATGAAAGGGTTAAATGTTCCCTATGGAGGTGTTTTCTAACTGTGGGGGGGGAGTGGACTGACAAGGAGAGAGGTTGCTGTTTCTAATAACTAGGAACAGACAATCTCCCTCTACTCCCCTGACAAAATGAGTCCACCAGACCCGCCGATTGGCTGCCCTGCTAGCGACACGAGCGAACCTACAGATCGCTGTGTACACGATTCGCGCAGGAGGGCCAACCTGCCGCAGTACAACTGTGGCGGCTGTTTAGGAAGTAGTTAAAGAAGATATATTATTATTTTTTTTTAGATCAAGTGCATGAAATACTTTGTCCCATATATTGCTTTTTAACCCTAGTTATGAGTACCAACTTGTCCCCTCTCCCTTCCTTCCTGTGGCCAATCTGACATAAGCTTGAAAGAGATGGTTTATCTATAGCTGCAGCTTGTCTCAGGTGTGAACATTCCCCAATACAAGCAACGGCAAGGGGAAGGCAGGGGCTGACAGGTCCCCCCTTCCTCTGCTTTCCTCCTCTCGTTGCGTGTCTCAGGAATATGTTCAGTCAAAAAAAGCTGCAGCTAGGAGTCAGTCACCTCCTTCAAAGCAGTTGTCAGATCGGTCAGGGCAAGAGGGGAGGGGGAGCAGGTTGGTACTCATACCTAGAGTTAGAAAGCACTTAGAAACATAGGACAAAGTATTACGTGTATTAAGATGATGCTTTAGACTAGGCATCGCTCATTTGCAGACCGCGGTCTGGATCCGGACTGAGAAACTATCCCATCTGGACCTGTGGTCGCACCAATTTAGAGCCTTCCTTCCCTCTAGCCTCCGCGGCTGTCATTCTGAAGGCAGAAGAGGAGGATATGGATGGGGCAGAAGACATCATTTTGGTGGGGGAGGGTGATGTGAAAGGGAAGCAGTGTTGTGGGGGAAGGGTGACATCAAGGGGGCAAGTACTGTGGGAGGAGAGAAGTTGTAAAGGGGAGCAACGCTGTCGGGGGGTGGTGTGAAGGGGGGCAAGTGCTGGTGGTCAGGAAGGATGTAATGTGGAGGGGAAGAAATGTAAAGGGGGCAAGTGCTGTGGGGGAGATGTAAAGGGGACAGTGCTGTGGGTGGGGGAGATGTAAAGGTGAACAGTGCTGTGGGAGGGATGTCAAGTGTGCAGTGCTGTGGGGGGGGGACATGTGATGTAAAGGACAGGCAATACTGCGGGGGAAAGGGAGTGACGTGAAGGGGGGAAGTGTTGTGGAAGGGGAGATGTGATGTAAAGAGTGAGCAATACTGTTGGGAAGGGGTGTGATGTGAAAGGGGGCATTGCTGGGGGGGTTGATTTGAAGTAGACGCAGTGCTGTGGGGGGGGGGAAGATGTGAGGTAAAGGGGTCAAGTGCTCTGGAGGGTATTGTAAAGGGGGGCAATTGCTGTAAGGGGGTGATGTGAAGTGGGGCAGTGGTGCTGTGGGGGTGATGTAAATTGGTGGAAGTGTTGTTGGGGGGGGTTGATGGGGTTGATGTAAAGGGGGAGGTGGACGCTAATGTGAAGGGAAGACCGACGTGAAGTGGAGGACTGTGATGTGCGGGGAACTGAGGACACTAATGTAAGAATGGGATGAAGAAGCTGTGATGGGAAGGATCTGAGACATTGTACAAACATGCAATTCTGACCTGTGCTGGAAAAAACGTTTACTAATCCGACCTCCATAAATTTTAAATCAATATTACTACTTTAGATAGTACCAAGATCCTGTGTTGCTGATAACCCATCATTTATTGCCATATATCTGTGCGATTAGGTGTGCAAAATTCAATTCAGTTTATTGAAATTGAGGCTCCTCCTGACCTCTGACATGTCCGAAGGGAAGCCTTGTATTACTTTCTCCTGCGAAGACTGGGCAACACTGTATCTGTGGTTTGATGAATGTTTGAATGGACGAGGAAAAGTTTTACTGGGAGAGAGGTGATTTTTTTCTGAGTGATGGGGCATGTTTTTCTAGGATGGGAATGACAAAAATAGGGTTAATTTTTGACTGTATATTCACACATAGTGTAAGGCTTCGCAAAAAAGGAAAGTTGGGACTTTAAATGAAGCAATTTAAATACAGAGGTAAGAGTAGGTAACAAATCATTTTTTAGTAACAGAATTGTAGTAGACCAATAATTTCATGTACATACATATTTGAATTGCACAATATATAATGATGTATAAAAGAGTACATGTAAATACAAGCATAAAACAGAATCATAATAGATACATAATTGTTGATATAATCATACAAGAATGACCAGTAAACTGGCCTACAAGTGCCAAGGCGGCATGCCCGTTGGCTGTGTCTATATTCACAAGATATATAAATATATTATATATTCGGTAGATGCATGACGGATCATGTCAAGTATGACTGTGGCATCAAGTACAGCTCAACGCGTTTCGTGGATATCTCCACTCATCAGGAGCAGATGCGACAGAATCCTATAGGATATGAAAGTATAATAGTATATTAAACCACACTCTGTATATAGAGGGGAGAGGTAACATATATGATGGTTTTCTATAGATGGTTAACCAACCACACTTACCAACATGGGCAGTAAATGTAGCATGTGGTAACTGGTGCATGGTAAGCCGGAAACAACTCCGGCTTACCATGCACCAGTTACCAGTTACCACATGCTACATTTACTGCCCATGTTGGTAGGTGTGGTTGGTTAACCATCTATAGAAAACCATCATATATGTTACCTCTCCCCTCTATATACAGAGTGTGGTTTAATATACTATGAGGCCCCGTACACACGACCAGTTTCCTCGGCAGAATTCAGCTTCCGACCGAGTTTCTGGCTGAATTCTGTGTACACTTTCGGCCGAGGCAGCCGACGAGGACCTCGGCGAGGAAATAGAGAACATGTTCTCTATTTCCTCATTGTTCTATGGGAGCTCTCGGCCCGCCGAGGTCCTCGGCGGCTTCAGGGCTGAACTGGCCGAGGAACTCGATGTGTTTGGCACGTCGAGTTCCTCGGCCGTGTGTACGGGGCCTTAGACTTTCATATCCTATAGGATTCTGTCGCATCTGCTCCTGATAAGTAGATATATCAATGAAACGCGTCGAGCTGTACTTGATGCCACAGTCATACTTGACATGATCCGTCATCCATCCACCCAATATATAATATATTTATATATCTTGTGAATATAGACACAGCCAACGGGCATGCCGCCTTGGCACTTGTAGGCCAGTTTACCGGTCATTCTTGTATGATTATATCAACAATTATGTATCTATTATGATTAAGTTTTATGCTTGTATTTACATGTACTCTTTTATACATCATTATATCTTGTGCAATTCAAATATGTATATACATGAAATTATTGGTCTACTACAATTTTGTTACTAACAAATTATTTGTTACCTACTCTTACCTCTGCATTTTAAATTGCTTCATTTAAAGTCCCAACTTTCCTTTTTTGCGTATCTGTACCAGGGATGGAGGCACTGGCCTGTGCCTCATTTAAAGTCCCATTTCTTCCCCCCCCCCCCTTCTAAGAAATATTGTAAGGCTTGCCCATTTACTGCCCTATGTGTCGTGCTATCAAAACCTTTAATTTCATTTAGTACACTGTTTTTATTCCCATGTTTTATCACAGTGCACATGTCCACAAGTAATAAACCCTTAAGTCGTTTAACACACAGAATGATACCATATATATAATATTCATTAAAAGAAATGTTGACTGGTTCAGTTTTTAGCCCATCATTTATATTTATTTTGTGATCAATACTAAGGGGCAGATCCACATACATACACTGCGTCCGGCGCAGATGTAAGATACGCTACGCCGCTGTAACTTACCTGGCTTTGGTTTGAACCCTCAACGAATTTGCGCCGTAAGTTACGGTGGCGTAGTGTATCTCTCGCAGCGGAATTCAAATTGGGCGGGTAGGGGGCTTGTTTCATTTAAATGAAGCGCGCCGAACGAACTGCGCATGCGCCGTCCGTAAAAACTCCCAGGGTGCATTGCTCCAAATGACGTTGCAAGGACGTCATTGTTTTTAACGTGAATGGCGTCCAGCCCCATTCACGGACGACTTACGCAAACAACGTAACATTTTTAAAATTAGACGCGGGAACGACGGCCATACTTAACATTGAGTACGCCACCATATAGCAGCTTTAATTATACGCTGGAAAAAGCCGAACGGAAACGACATAAAAAAATGCGACGGCCGGTCGTACGTTCGTGGATCGTCGGAAATAGTTCATTTGCATACTCGACGCGGATTACGACGTGAACGCCACCTAGCGGATGCCAAAAAATTGCATCTAAGATCCGATGCCGTACGAAGACGTACGCCTGTCGGATCTAACACAGATGCCGTCGTATCTTGTTTTGTGGATACCAAAACAAAGATACGATGCACAAAATTCGAAATTACGCGGCGTATCAAGAGATACGCCGCGTAATTTCTTTGAGGATCTGCCCCTAAGGCTGCATTCACACCTGAGCATTTTGTAGCCTGAAGCTCAAAAACGCTGGAGGAGAAAAAAAATCAATGATTCTCTATGGAGATGGTTCACATCTCCACTCCGTGTTGCCTGAAGCCAAATGCCTGAAGCTCAAACAAGTTCTGGAGCTTTTTTTCTATTCTCATAGAAATAAATGGAAATGCTCCATTCGCACGTTTTTGGGCGTATTAGCACGTTTTATCGCAATTTTCTGCTCAAATATATATATTTTTTAATTAAATAGTAATAGTATATGAATAAATAAATGTAAGTGGACACTTAGCAATAAATCCACTGCATCCCTAAGGATAGGAGACAGACATAAAAATGGCTAAGGTGCTAGTGCTAATTAGACACCCAGCAGTATATCTGTATAACAGTCCCCACTTTTGGACACACAGGTCATCAGTGTCTAGGATAGTAAGCTGAAAAGTCGGGGGAATGATGCCAGTACTTTTGATGTTTCAAGACTACCAATATTCAAGACATTTGTCAGCTTTACAATGTTGGTCCTGTTTATGTTGTGGTTGAACCCCTGCATTTGTCCATGTTCTTTATGTAAAAAGTACAACCTAGAACCATTTAAAGCCAAATTCAAAACCTCCAATGTTTTTATTTTTTTAAATATACTTACCTTTTTTATGTCTTGAGGTTGTCATGTGACACACTGGGTACTCATCCTTTTCTCGTCTTCTTTGGCAACGGGCAATTCTCAATGCTCACTACTCTCTGGTGCCATGATGAGGGGTGGGACCCATGAAAAACTACATTCACAGGAAGTGGGTTAAATGATTCTGAGCATTATTCAATAGACTACTTCTAGAGGCAGAAGGAAAATACTTTGGAGTTCAGCTTTGGAGAGAAGGTGTGTATGGTAAAAAAAAAAACACAATTTTTTTTTTTTAAATGGCTGTCAGGTTATTTAATTTTTTTTATTAACCAGAGTTGAATTTTAAATTTCCCACATATATGGTGATGACCTTCACGCAAGATATGCAATTTTGTAAAGATAAACATCAGATAATGATAACTGTACCTCTGGGATGATTTTAGGAGCACCAGATTATGGACCTCTGCTAGTAAAGTCTATTACACGGGCTGAATGCTGGCGGGCCACAGCTGATTCCACAGAAACCAGACAACATTCGGTTCGTGTGTATGGCAACCGGTCCGACAGAAGCTTCTGTTGAAGGCTCATGACTGAAAAAGGTCTGCCGACTGGCTCCAAATCAGCGCACGCAGCCAATAGCTGAGACCGACATGTTCTGACGGGGGTGAGGCTGCCCCCCTGTCAGAAAACAATAGAACAGCAGGGGAGATCAATGTACTAACATTGGGTTGTTAGTACAGCGGCTCCAACCTGAGCTGTCAGTTTTTTTTTTTGTTCAACCTGCTTGGTTAAACCCCCAAAAAAATTGTGGTGTGTACGAGGCTTAAGGAAACACAATTGTTAATGCTACACTCTTTAATTCCATAACCTATAATTCCTAAAGATAAAATCGCCACTAAGGAGTTTATTTACTAAAAGTGTGCAAAATCTGGTGCATGGTAGCCAATCAGTTTCTAACTTCAGCTTTTACAATCAAAGAGGAGTTCCAGGCTTGGGGAAAAAAATAAAATAATAGTCAGCTGCAACAAATACTGTAGCTGCTGAATTTTAATATAAGGCTACTTACCTGTCCAGGGATCCTGCGATGTCAGCGCCTCAAGCCAATCCGCCAATGGCTCCAGGTGCAGACGTCGGCATCTTCACTAAGGAAAACAGGAAGTGAACCCTTACGGGGTTCACAGCCTGTTTCCTACTGCACATGTACAAGTCACTGTGCGCTTTCTGAATGGTCCCACTGTCTTCTGGGACCTGTGTGTCTCCCAGAAGACAGCGAGGGGAGGAGGGGCCAGACATTTTGTAGATCGCTGCACAACTATTGTGGTGATCTTAACCGGAAGTGGGAGCAGGTACTTGGTTATAATAGGTATCCGCTCACCCTCGAAAGGTGCCAAATGCTGCAGCGGAGGGGGGAGGAAGCGAACAAGCAGTGCTTCCCCTTTTGGGTGAAGCTTTGCTTTGAGTTTAAAAAAAAAAAAAAAAAGACGGATACTGGTGTCTGTGCAGAGCTGCCCTTGATTTTGCACTCTCCCGTTTTAGCAAGTCAACCCCTAAGCGTCTTCAATAACCACTTGCCGACCTGCCGCTGTCGTTTTACGGCGGCAGGTTGGCTCCCCTGCGCGAGAGCCTGTAGCTCTACGTCGGCTCTCTCGCAGGCCACTAGGGGCGCGAGCGCCGCCCGCTCACCCCCGACTCCCGTGCACGTGCCCGCTGGGCACCCGCGATTGCTCGTTACAGAGCAGGGACCGGGAGCTGTGTGTGTAAACACACAGTTCTTGGTCCTGTCAGGGGGGGGAAATGCTGATCCTCTGTTCATACAATGTATGAACAGAATATCAGTGATTTCCCCTATTGAGGCCACCCCCCCTACAGTTAGAACACACCCAGGGAACATACTTAACCCCTTCCCCACCCCCTAGTGTTAACCCCTTCACTGCCCGTGGCATTTTTATATTAATCCAATGCATTTACATAGCACTGATCGCTATAAAAATTCCAATGGTCCCAAAAATGTGTCAAAAGTGTCCGAAGTGTCCGCCATAATGTCGCAGTACTGAAAAAAAAATCGGTGATCGCTGCCATTACTAGTAAAAAAAATATTAATAAAAATGCCATAAAAATACCCCCTATTTTGTAAGCGCTATAACTTTTGCGAAAACCAATCAATAAACGCTTATATGTACAGTAGAAGAATACGTATCGGCCTAAACTGAGGGGAAATAAAGTTTTTTTATATATTTTTGGGGGATATTTATTACAGCAAAAAGTAAAAAATATAATTTTTTTTCAAAATTGTCGCTCTATTTTTGTTTATAGCGCAAAAACTAAAAACCGCAGAGGTGATCAAATACCACCAAAAGAAAGCTCAATTTGTGGGGAAAAAAGGACGCCAATTTTGTTTGGGAGCCACGTCGCGCGATCGCGCAATTGTCAGTTAAAGCAACGCAGTGCCGAATCACAAAAAGTGCTCTGGTCTTTGACCAGCAATATGGTCCGGGGGTTAAGTTGTTAAGTAACATAAACATCTGCACATGTCAAATACCAGCATGCATATATGTCAGAATCAGTCATTTGGCAGACACACCTCAGTCCAATGTCTATGGCTAGCTTTTGGTGGTTTGTATCCCCATGAACCCCACCTTACTGTAAATGAACCATATAAATCATATCAATCTTGAGATACCTTTACACAAAGCTTGGTGAGTAAAACACAACACAATGTGACATCCATAGTCTATATGCATCAAGTTAGCTATTCAATATTTACTTTCTAAAGGCAGATTACAAGGTTTGTTCCAAACTGGAAAACATCCTCGTAAAGTCCTTGAAAGATTGGAGTAAAAATACAATTGACTGCATGGCCAAATTTCTTTTCATGCCTGCTTACCAAGTTTTGTTCATTTCACAAATAAACAAGGCATGAATACATCAATCTACAAACCATAAACAATAAAGAACTTCATCCTGTAAGTTTGCTACGGCCAGCAGTTTGTGGCTGCATCTCCTATTTGTCATAAGATAAATGAAAAAGTGATTGCCATTTGTCACTGAATACACAGGAGAAGTGTTCAGCTGTGAACCGTTCAATGCAGACAACAGTAAATACTGCTCTTCCCATTACCATGTTTTGTAACATAAGCTTCTAAGAATTATAAAAGATAAAAATGTAATAACATTTTTCATTACAATGTCTGCTAATTTCTCCACTTGTGTGCATTAAAGAGATAAAACTATAAATTTCAAATCACTGCTGGAAATCTGGAATTTAATAGACTATATTATAAATACAGGCAAAGGCCATCTTTTACTAAGAAAGGTGGTTTGCAAAGTTGGGTGTAGAATTTAATTTATGTGTATTGTTCACATTTTTGTGCTGTTCAGTGATTTTTAATACAAACTTTTTTATGTTTCTGGGAGCTACTGGTGCTTGACGGCTTTCAACTATATTAATAGAGTTTATAACTGCACCCATACATTAATATATTCTGCGTTTTATCTAAACTCTGATTGAATTTAAGCTTTGCCTATGTTTGCTGTTGCTATACTTTTACATATTCTGTAAACGGAGTGAACTTTATGAATTTGTATTAAAGGTAATAAAACAACAAAATGTAAAAATGCAAATATCTTTGGTACAATAATAGTCTGAGATCACAGAGCTTGTAAATGTGCCTGAGGTCAGGCATGTTAGAAGCTGCTTGTCTGGTTTAAATAAAATCATATTGTGCATTTGTTACAAGAAAATACAATTGTTTTAATTAATATTGATGATGGGATTCAGTTTTAAATTAGGTTACTAGGGGAATATACAATGCAATGTGGATACGCTGCTATCTAAAACGTTTATATTGTAAAATTGTTTTATTTCAAATACTCAAAGACATTCAATTTTGGCCAGTATCCATATCTGTGCCAGCCACAAGTCAACACCATTTTTGCCTAGCTCAGACTCAAAGTACAGTAAAACCTCGGATTGCGAGCATAATTCATTCCGGAAGCATGCTTGTAATCCAAAGCACTTGTATATCAAAGCAAATTTTACCATAATAAATAATGGGAACTCAGATGATTCGTTCCACAACCATTTATTCATAAATCCCTCAGTTTATAGTCCATATAAAAAGATTTTAGCAATGTGATTTGGTTGTGTAACCATAAAATGTCCATCCACAAATGGGAGCCTTCACAGGGGGATTAGAAGCAAAATCCAGCAGGAGCTACAGAGTATAAGAGAGAAGAGAGGCGCCTATAAGTGTAACAATACAGTTAAATTTAATGAAGGTACAACATTTAGAAACTCACATGTTTGATGATTAAAAGAGGCACATCTAAGTATGCAGGCATCCAGGGTAAAGCTGTCCACATAGACCACACACACCACAGCTGGCTCACACTGCTGTCAGTCTACAATGGTGACCGGGAAGACTACCCTGCAGTAGATGGATCTGAAAGCGAGACTTGAAGGGCTCGTGGAGTGCAGCGTGGAAGAGATGACATCGATGGTGGTGCAGGGGATGGTCTATGTGGACAGCTTTACCCCGGATGCCTGCATACTTAGATGTGCCTATTTTAATCATCAACCATGTGAGTTATTAAATGTTGTACCTTCATTAAATGTTACCATATTACTACACTTAGAGGCTCCTCTCTTATTTTTTTTTTACACTCAGTTGTGACTTGACGCTACTCTTATATCAAGACATTGCTTGTATATCAAGGCAAAATGTATTAAAGAATTTTGCTTGTCTTTCCAAATGCTCTCAAACCAAGTTACTCTCAAACCAAAGTTTTAATGTATGTATATATGGTGAAAGGAAAATAAATGTGTAGCGCTCAAACTGACTGTCAATAATGAAAATCAATTACCAAAAAATGTGAAGCACATAGCAATTATAAACAGAATGTGCATCAACAACATACAAGTCCCATATTGCAGGAAGTAAATATTGTGCCGCTGGGCACGTGGTGCAGTGTGAACTGTTGCGCCTGTTGGTTGGTGCCAAAGCGCAAAAAGTGATATGATCAACAATAGTTCGATGAAAATATTCACACAAATCAAAAAAAAGTCAATCAAGTGAAAAAGAACCCCAGACAAAGTGCTATGACCACGAAACGCGTCGGGAGGACTCCACTGCCGCCCCATTTGTATACAAAGTGCTTTTAACTCCAGCCAAATGTAAGTTTTATAGCTGCAATTAATTAATTCCATTTTAAACGGGATTACGCTATGTGGCCACTTTTTTCTCCTATCTCCATATACCACTACTACACTGCGAGGAAAAAACAGCCTGGGGACCCTATTGTCAGCGTAGTATCCAGTCTCTTTCCATACACCTACCTCATAGAGGATACGATGATCGGCTGATGTACAACTCTGCCTTGGATCGTATATGTCATCAGTTTAAAGCCTTCCTTGACTTTCGGTGGCATATGTCATCTTAAGTCAACACGCTCCGGTAAGCCTGCATTACTTTCGGTGGTGGGTTTATCACATACTGGAGAAGTCACTCATTTCATCCATTTACTTTTTCACTTGATTTACTTTTTTTTTTAATTTGTGTGAATATTTTCATTGAACTATTGTTGATCATATCACTTTTTGCGCTTTGGCACCAACCAACAGTTCACACTGCACCACGTGCCCAGCGGCACAATATTTACTTCCTGCAATATGGGACTTGTATGTTGTTGATGCACATTATGTTTATAATTGCTATGTGTTTCACATTTTTTGGTAATTGATTTTCATTATTGACAGTCAGTTTGAGCGCTACACATTTATTTTCCTTTTACTTTTTGCTTTTTCTTCAAATGAGCCGTGTTAGCATCTCCCATTCACTTATTATTGGCAGCGCAGGGTATCCACCCTTTTTTTACTATGTATATATGGTGAGTATTCTTTTCTCCGGGAACAGTATTCACAATAATGACTATAAAAATATACCATATATTTAGAATCCTGAGGTCTTTTATTTTCATTTAGAACATACTGTACTGTATGTGCAAAAACCACTAGGATTTCAAGGCATGTTTAATAAATCCAGTGACATACAATATAGTTTTACCAAAGTGAAATGCCTATGGTGACTGCACACCAAGGATCATGTTGGTACTTTGTTTCTTTATTATAGTCATTCTCTCAATGGTAGGTGACTTTGAAAGTCTTGTACCATGAAGTTGACAAGTCAGAGATCTTTCATAGAGCTGTTTGTCATGTAGACTAAGCACAAAGGGTAATCGGATCAAAAATAAAGAGATGTACAGTGGAACCTTGGAACCTTGGAGTAATGCGGTTTAAAAACCTTTTGAAAGACGAGCAAGTTTTTTTTTAAATCCTGACTCAGTTTGCGAGTGTTGTCTCGCAATACGAGCAGGATTCAAGCCTCTGCGGTGTGCAGTACCGCATTTGGCCAGAGGTGCGGGGGCGCCGTGACACTCGGAACGGTTCAGAGCCGTTCGGTAATACTTGGAAATTCTCGGGAACACTCGGGTTTCCGAGTTCAGCCGAGCTGTCCCAGAGTATTTCCGAGTCTCTTCGGCGCCCCCCCACCTCTGGCCACATGCCGTATTGCATGCAATAGAAGTCAATGCAGAATTAATTATCTTTGTTTCCATTGACTTCTATGGGGAAACTCGCTTTGATATGCGAGTGCTTTGGATTACAAGCATTCTCCTGGAACAGATTATGCTCGTAATCCAAGGTTCCACAATATACTTTTTATTTCCCTAGGCTAACTACTTTTTGCCATCACCTCCCCCCAACACACATAGTTACACACATACATACATATATGAAGAAAAAATCATAGACACAGTGGATAAAACCATTGTTAAAAACACAGGATTGCCCAAACCTTGAGAAAAATTAACACATATATAAGTACCATCCTAAAAAACAATCTTTATTAACCACTTAAGGACCGCCTCCTGCACATATACGTTGGCAGAATGGCACGGCTGGGCACAGGCACGTACATGTAAGTCGCCTTTAAGAGCCCAGCCGTGGGTGCCGCGCGCCCGACCCGGTCCGAAGCTCCATGACCGCGCCACGGGACCCGCAGACCCGATCGCCACCGGTGTCCCACGATCAGTCACAGGAGCTGAAGAACAGGGAGAGGTGTGTGTAAACACACCTTCCACGTTCTTCTGTGTGGCAGTGACACTGATCGTCTGTTCCCAGATATAGGGAACGACGATCAGTGACATCACGCCTACAGCCACGCCCCCCTACAGTAAGAATCACTCCCTTAGGGCACACTTAACCCCTTAGCGCCACCTAGTGGGTAACCCCTTCACTGCCGTTGTCATTTTCACAGTAATCAGTGCATTTTTATAGCACCTTTCGCTGTGAAAATGACAATAGTCAGGAAATTACAGATATCCTACTGTGTATCATAGTCCATCACAGACATCGAATGCAAAGGGAGTAGCGATCAAAATATCAAGTCAGATACCATGGAAAGAAACAAAGACAGTTACTGACAAGGAGGGGCGGTTACTGATTGTAAAGGGTCTAATATATGATCAAAAAGTTACCCTAGTGAACATATATCTGCCTAATGAGGGTCAAGTAGCATCCCTGGAGACGTATACAGATATAATACATCAAAATAAGGAGGGGGTCCTGTTGATGGGGACAGATCTAAATATGGCATTAGATCCAATGCTAGATGTCTCAAAGGGTACCTCCCATCTGTCATATGTCAAATTGCGAAAGGCAAAGAGACTGCTTCAGGAGCTGCAAGTAAGAGACAGCTGGAGAACTTTCCATGTGCACGACAGAGATTACACTTTTTATTCGGCTAAATATAAAACATACTCTGGGATAGATTATGTTTCTGTATCTCAAAGTGTTCTGCAGTGCATAGTGGAGACATCCATATGATCATTTACGATATCGGATCACGCACCCTCTAACTGTATTGTAGAATGGGGCGAACCTACTACTCGAGAGTGGCAGTGGAGGATTAATGAAACACTGTTGAAAGAGCCAGAGAGCGAGCTACGGATAGCACAGGAATTAGAGATGTTTTTTTCAACAAATAAATCAGGGGAAGTTTCCCCAACATGCATATGGGAAACACATAAATGTTATATCAGAGGTGTACTGATATCAATAGGAACACGTGGAAAACTAGTGTTGTTCCGATACCACTTTTTTAGGACCGAGTACAAGTACCGATACTTTTTTTCATGTACTCGCCGATACCGAATACCGATACTTTTTTTAAATGCCATGTGGCAGTTTGACTGATCGGCACTGAATGATGGGGACAGATAGATGACAGGATCTGGGTCTAGCACATACGTGGCCACAGACTCGTTCTTCCACAATGTTTAGCGTTGTGGAAAGGAAACAAGGGGCTACATCAGGGCTCATAATTTCAAGTCCTGAGCTACTAGCCAGGTCTTAAGAGTTACTCAGCACCAGTTCCCCCACCCTGCCCTGCCCCTAAACTCGAATTAACATACAACGTAATTATAACCCCCAGCGTTGGTGTCAGTGGACGCTATAACCTCCAAAACAGGTATCAGAGGCTATGATAATAACCCCCAGCATTGATGTCAGTGGATGCATTTAAAAACCACAGCACTGGTGCCAGACGCAATAATAACCCCCAACGCAGGTATCAGAGGACACATAAATAACCCCTGGCATTGATGTCAGTGGACATCATATTATCCCCCAACACTGGTATCTGACTACGCATTAATAACTCGGAGCATTGAAGTCAGTGGACAAATTAATAAGGGCTAGCACAGGTGTCAGTATTAATGTCCCCCTCTCCTACATTGGTAGTTGGTGGCATTAAAATGTAACCCCCTTCCATGATCCCCAATGTGTGGGGAGGGTATTAACTTTCACTGACATTACCACATGCAGAAGGGGGTGGTGAGTTAAAGTTTCACTGCCAATGCAAGGTGGGTGGGGGATGAGGAGGTTAACATTCACTTCCATAAAGAACAATGCATGCGGGGGGTTAACTTTCACTACCACTGAACCCCCCCAACATCCCCCACCTGCATTGATGGACATTCTAATGCTAACCCCTTCCTCAATTTCAGCCTGTTCCAGTCCCATTGCCCTAACTCTATGGTGCTGGACAGGGAGCCAGAGCAATGAAACAAGTACTTAGCTGAGCTTACCTCAGCACACACTCGGTCCTGAGTGCAGGTGGACGGGTGGGCGGTTCAGGCAGATGGACGGGCGAGTGGGCGGGTCAGCAGGCAGACTATTCAGGCAGGTGGGCGGGATCTCACAAGATTGCTGCATCTCCATCCCACCCACACAAAAAGCAGCCAGAGCCTGAAACTGACAGTCTCGAAGCTGGAGGGAGGGGGAGCAAAATCCTCCCTCCACCAGCCATCGGAGCCTGCACTGTGTGGTGCTTGTGCTCAGAACGATAACAGTGACGGCGGCGTTACTCCAGCTGGGCGTTTCAAGGCTGGGCTACATGACAGGTGTGGAACGAATTGATGCTCCTCCACACTGTTCCGATCCGCCTACTGACGCCGCCCGCTCCGCCCACTCAAGCCACACACCAATCCAATCCACCTACTGATGCCGCCCGCTCCGCCCACTCAAGCCACACACCAATCCAATCCACCTACTGACGCCGCCCGCTCCGCCCACTCAAGCCGCACACCAATCCAATCCACTTACTGACTCTGCCCGATCCGGCCCAAAGAGGAAGTATCGGGTCAGGCATCGGGAGCATTTGTGCGAGTACAAGTACTCGCACAAATGCTCAGTATCGGTCCCGATACCGATACTAGTATCGGTATCGGGACAACCCTATAGAAAACATTAACAGGGGACCAAATTAGAATCTTTGCTTAAAGAGATTAGGAGGCTAGAAACGCTGCATAAGAAATCACAGGCCTGAGGAAGAATTAACTCTCCTACGAGAGGAATTGAACGGCTTGTTAACAGACAAAGCTAAAGCATCAATGATCCGGTGTAGACGAGCCTTTTATGAATATGGAAATAAACCTAGCAGGATGTTAGCTGAAAGCTAAAAGTGACGAGGACACGAAATTATATTGAACGTATTAAAACGCAGCGCGATGTTTTGGTAAATTCATCACAGGAGATTGCGGAGGCTTTTCGAGACTATTATGTGGGCCTATATCAGCTGGGGGCCCAATATCAATTTTCCAGGGTATGTAATAAAGAGGAGATTAGGGAATATATAGTAGACTCAGAAATGCTTAGATTGACAGATAAAGAAGCAGAAGACATTGATGGCCCAATTACCATTAAGGAATTCTTAGACGCCCTCAAAACATTAAAGCCAGGTAAAGCCCCCAGCCCAGATGGGTATACCTTGCTATATTTTAAAACTTTTGCAGAAACATTGTCACCAAGGTTTGTGGAGGCTTTTAATTCAATATGAGAAGGACAAGAGCTATCCGTAGAAACTTTGGTGGCTCATAAAACAGTCATACCTAAGGAGGGGAAAGACCCGGCCCAATGCTCTAGTTACCGTCCAATTTCACTGCTAAATGTGGACTTAAAGATTTTCATGAAAATACTTTCAACTAGATTACTGCCATATATAACTACATTAGTACATGCGGATCAGGTAGGGTTTACCCCAGAGAGGGAAGGCAGGGAAAACAAGCAAAGGGTCATAAGTGCCATACATCACTCCCAACACTACCGTAAACCCTTAGTTTTAATATCTACAGATGCAGAAAAAACATTTGACAGGGTAGACTGGTCATTCCTGAGGGCTACTATGCAACATATAGGGTTGAGAAGGGGGATGCAGAACTGGGTCATGAGTTTATACTCCTTTCCCAAAGCCATAGTCAGGATAAATGAGGTATTATCCGAGTCTTTCTCTATTTGCAATGGAACACGACAGGGATGTCCATTATCACCTATCATCTTTATCCTGACACTGGAACCATTTTTAAGGACTATAAGGGCTAACCCACACATTAAGGGTATTAAGTTAAACGGAAAGGAGCATTAACTAGCTGCATGTGCGGACGACCTTATGTTTTCTGTAACCCTCCCTGCACTATCCCTCCCGCCATTACTATCTGAGATAGGCAAGTATGGGAGACTGTCCAACTTTAAAGTGAATTATAATAAATCAGAAGCAATGGGCGTGGAGATGAATATAACTTTGCAACAGCAGCTATCCACTTTTTTGGCATTCAAATGGACAGACTCCCACATAGGATATTTGGGCACAAAAATACCAAGAAAATTAAATAGGATACTTGAACTTAATTTGATCCTCCTGGTACGGCAGATTAAACTAGACCTACAGAAGTGGGATAAGGAAGTGTTC
This sequence comes from Rana temporaria, assembly GCF_905171775.1. Taxonomy (NCBI): domain Eukaryota; kingdom Metazoa; phylum Chordata; class Amphibia; order Anura; family Ranidae; genus Rana; species Rana temporaria. The sequence goes on from NC_053493.1 coordinate 311,992,166, forward strand.
ACATGGTTCGGCAGAATCAACATCATAAAAATGAATGTAATGCCGAGATTGCTATATTTATTGCAGACTTTGCCTATTAAAATCCCTTTGTGATATCTGAGAGATCTGAGAGCAAGATTTGCGAAGTTCATATGGGCGGATAAATCTGCCAGAATTCGTAGACATATCTTGGTTTTACCAAAAGAAAAAGGAGGAGTGGGACTCCCAGACCCGGAGGGCTACTATGAAGCAATACATTTAACAAGAGTGTTGGATTGGTGTGCATCTCAAAAAGATAAACCATGGGTACACATGAAACAAGCAATTTCAGAGTTACCTTTGGAGGGGTCAATATGGCTCACTAACATGGCTACACCGCAGGAGGTGAAGAAACATCCGACGGTGGGTGCGACATTTAGATCGGTTAAAAAAACATTTAAAAAAGTTAAATGTCGACTCTTCTGAGTCCGATGACTCCAATTGTGGGTAACCCAAAGTTTGAACCCGGTTTAAAATATAGAAGTTTTAGTAATTTAAAACAACAGGGTAAAAGTAGACTCATACATTTTACAGTAGACAATCAGGTAATGTCAGGTGAGGAGATTGATTGTGAGTTTTGTGAAATTTTGGACCCATCTAGGAGAATGCAGCTAAAAGCATTTCTTAGATCATTCTCTAAGCAAACAAGAGACGTTTCTATACCCTCTAAATTTGAAGAGCTATGTCTAAAGGGAGAGTCAGTGAGACATGCAATATCGATGCTATATGCCATGGTGACGGAGCTGAAAGCCCTGCAGAACTTGGGCTTTATACAAGCATGGGAGAGGGAGTTGGGGATCACTTTCTCCAAAGTACAAAAAAATAAGATATTCAGGTTTACTCATAAGGCATCCACAGCAACCAGATATCAAGAAGGTAGTTATAAGATATTGAGTATGTGGTACAGAACTCCAGAAGTATTGAACCGAATATACCCACAGGTGTCCAATCTTTGTTGGAGATGCCAAGGCACTGTTGGTACTATGACACACATTTTCTGGGATTGCCCGGGAATTAAAGATTTCTGGAAAATGGTCTTAGAAACAGTGGAAGAAGTAACAGATGTGTCCCTTGGAGATAATCCTGCGGCTGTTCTGTTGCTGGATATCCCCATTTCGATATAAAAGTACAAAGATTCATTATTGAGACACCTGCTTACAACAGCAAAATTATGTATTCCAGCTTTATGGAAATCCAATATATCTCCAACCAGAGCGCAGTGGATGACGAGATTAACAGAAGTGCAACAAATGGAAAATCGCATTATGACTATGTATGTAGTACGTAGATTTGTTAAATAAGATATTGCACCTGAAAAGTTGTATCTTGGAATATATAAAATATATAAATATATATAAATATATAAATAAAGAATTGAAAAACAAAATGACAATGGTCCCAAAAATGTGTCAAAAGTGTCCGATGTTTCCGCCATAATGTCGCAGTCACGAAAAAAATCATTGATCACCACCATTACTAGTAAAAAAAAAGGACGCAAATTTTGTTTTAGAGCCACGTCGCACGACCGCGCAATTGTCAGTTAAAGTGACGCAGTGCGGAATCGCAAAAAGGGGCAAGGTCCTCAACCTGCATAATGGTCCGGGTCTTAAGTGGTTAAGTAAACATGTTTTTGGAAACACAATTAGGGCTATTATGAAACAATCAGAAACATGTCCACAGAGACTCAATAAGTACTGCATACCCAGTACAGTGCCTAGAAAGACACAATCAACTGGCCCTGTCCCTTTGTGTCATTCTTTCAATCTTCTTGCTACTGTCCATATAGGGTATGTGTCCTACCCCTCTCGCTAGCATGCTGGGGGCTTGGAGTCTAAATCTAGCCATATAAGAATCAAAATTTGTCACACTTCAGCAGGAATCAACTGGATTTCGATCAGTCTGTGGCTGTCCCTGCTCAACAGAAGCTGATCATTTGATTAACTTTTGTTGAAGGGACATGTTAGAAAACGTTTGTTGATAAGTGGGTGAAGCCAATCAGCGGCAGATGCTGAACAGTGTATTCTGACAATATTAATTTCTGTTTATAAAATGCAATATCCCAGCTGGGGGGATTCCTCCATTCAGCTCGTTTGTAAGGATGGAGTATCTGTTGTTTTTTTTTTCAGCCCGCTGGGCGAATGAAAGAAATTACCTGTCCATGGCCAGCTTAAAGGGGTTGTAAACCCTCATGTTTTTTAACCTAATGCATATGCATTAAGGTGAAAAAACTTCTGACACGGACCCCCATTTTACTCACCTGAGCCAGTTTGTTCCCACGGTGGAGACGCGCTCTACCTCTCTGCCCATTGCCTCGGCTCTTGATTGGATAGTTCGATGGCAGTGCAGCCATAGGCTCCCGCTGCTGTCAATCAAATCTAATGACGCAGGTTCCAGGGCAGAGTCCAGGATTTGGTGTCTATGGATGTGAATGCTGGACTCGGGAGCGTGCCTGAACGCTAACCCCCAGGGAGAGCGCTTCTTTCCAATGCGGAGAGGAGCCGCAAGTGCCGTTGGGGGACCCCAGAAGTCAAGGATCGGGTTTACTGTGTGCAAAACAATCTGCACAGTGGAGGTAAGTATGATATGTTTGTTATTTTAAAAAAAGAGGGTTTACAACCCCTTTAAGTAACTGGAACTAGGGTACCGAGCATTTGTGCGAGTACTTGTACTCGCACAAATGCTTCCGATGCCAGATCTAATACCTGGAACCGGAAGTCGGCGGGTGGAGAGGAGATAGATAGCAGTGAAACATGGGGGTAAGCTGGCCGAGGGGGGGGGGTGCAGGGCGCCCCCGCATATTCTGTCGTCACATTTGGTACAGGAAGTGACGTTCCTTGTCTCCGTCGGAGAGTAAACATCAACAACGCTCAATCTTGGTACACCCTGCACTCAGCTGCAGTAAGCCAGCAGCAGACATCTTGTTACACCCAGCCCATATAGTTCGGGCTGGGTGTAACAAGATGTCCACTGCTAGCTTACTGCAGCCAAGTGCAAGGTGTACCAATATGGGCATCACAGCATACTAACTAGATGTTAAATGACATGAATGATGAGAGACAAGGAAGGATTGTGCAATGCTATATGCCATATAGCATTGCACAATTCCTCCTCTCATGATTTATGTCACTTATTATGCAAATGCCAATCAGTGCTGCATTTCAGTGCCCATAAGTGCCCCTATCAGTGCCATCTATAAGTGCCCATAAGTGCCGCCTATCAGTGCCCATAAGTGCTGCCTATCAGTGCCCATAAGTGACATTAGTGCCATCTATCAGTGCCCATCTGTCAGTTCCCGTTAGTGCCATCTATCAGTGCCACCTATCATTCCCTATTAGTCAAACTGTCACATGAGATAAATAAAAGTATCCGTAATCGGTATCGGGGACTACTTGAAAAAAGTATCAGTACTTGTACTTGGTCTGTGGTATCGGGACAACTCCAACTGAAAATATAGTTTTGGAAGGGCCAGCAGCATGCATAGCTGCTACAAATGCCTATAGTGTGCAAAAGAAAGGACATAACAGAGTGTTGCCTGACAGGCTCTTTAGAATGGACCTTCACCCTAAACTTAATCTCATCCTGCCCTGCTTCCTTCTCCTCCCTCTCTTCCAACCCGCTATATGTAGATTTTTACTTATTTTAAAAAAATTTGTGCTGCTAAGCAGCACTTGTGCATTTCTCACTTAGGTTAGAATGATGCCTTGGCTTTTCCCCATTGAACGTCCTCCTCCCAGATTTTGCATGTGTGCAGATGGGCTGACGCACAAATCTATCTTTCTGCCCCTCACCTCACCCCATAAGTCTCCATGTGTATCACTAATCTATTAACAGACATAGTATTGATGCCACATCACTTTATCAAACTGAATCTATACAAAACTGAGTTCATAATATTTCCTTCCCCCTGTTCCCCCTTCCCTGACTTCTTTGTCGACATCAGTGGCACAGATAACATTCCTTTCCCACATACCAGGGTGCTAGGTATAATCCTGGACTCTGAACTATCTTTTCGGCCCCAAATCATTCACTGTCCAAATCTTGCCACCTCTATCTCCATAAGATCTCCGAAATTACACCCCTTCTCAATCAACAACACCACAAAGCTACTGATTCACTCTCTGGTTATCTCTTACATCAAAACTATTGCAACTCCCACCTCATTGATTTACCTTTACATAGACTATACCCCCTTCAGTCCATCATAAATACTGCTACCAGACTCATCCACCTCACCAACTGTTCTCAGTTTCTGCTACTTATCTTTGCCAGCCCCTCCACTAGCTTCTGCTCACCCAACAAATACAATTCAAAATACTAACAACCTACAAAGCCATCCAAGCCCCTAGCTAATATCACCAACCCCATCTCAAAGTACCAACCAAATCTTCACTCCTCCCAAAACCTTCTGCTCTCTATCTTCCTTTTAACCAACTCCTACGCTTGGCTCCAGCACCATTTGTTTGTATTGTTAATATATTGTTCAGGCAATGCACTGACATCTTTGCTGCCATAGTGCTATGTGTTCAGTGTGCCCCTGCGCCTTTAAGCAGGGGTAGGCTCCCTCCTGGCTCACCTGCCCTCTGCTTATAACTTTAAAATGCATGTGCTTCCACTGTGGAGACTCTCAGAAGTTATAGTTAGGGACTACAGAAAACAGGTCGTTAGCCTACGCATGTATTTGCAAATTTGTACAGACTGAACCCCTGTTTTTAATGCATACTGTTAGACAGGTCAATTTGGTGGGTCGCAGGCTTGTCAGTAAGTTGAGCTTGGAAATTGCTTTTGGTCTGCATACGTTGCCCTTCCAGTGCTTCTTGCTGCAAAGGCCAGTTATAGGTGGGGGCAGTGGCCATTTGATTGTTTTGTGAGTTTTTATTGCTGTTTGTGACCACATTAAGGAGATTCACCCTCTATGATTGTTCTGTTTACTGTTATTGAAAGTGAAAGTAATAGAACATCCCAAATTTTGAGTTGACATCAGAACAGTAATAGAGGGGAAATCTTCTAATGGAGACACTAGTTCTAGCAACCCAGATGATGCCCCAGAATTCCCTCATTTTGGAGGGATTTACACTCACTTCTTGTTTTGGCTATTGGGCAGGAATTGAGGGGAAAGCTCCCCTATGGGACAAAGATGGCAACAAAAAAAAACGGCAGGGGTTATAACCCTCCCTTAAGCCCCATACACACGGTCAAACTTTTTAACAACAAACTTCAAAATAAGCGTGTTTTTAAAAAAATCTGACCGTGTGTATGCTCCATCGGACAAACTTTTTCGGTTTTCATCTGACAAAAGTTCGCTCTGCAAACGGACAAACTTTTCGGCAACAAAAGTCCTACGGTGCAAAATCCTATCGTGTATACAGAAGTCCATGCTTGGAACCAATGTTAAAATCAACCAACAATAGCAGAAGTTGACCAAAGGGTGGCGGTAAAGAGCAGAAAAGAGCTGAAAAACCATGTGATTTTGGGAAAGTTTGTTGAAAAAGTCCTGCCGTGTGTATGCATACCAAGTTCACGGCCAACGCCCTTCAAACAAAAATCCATGGAAAAGTTTGTTTGAAGTCTGACCGTGTGTATGAGGCTTTACTCTATTCAAAATAAAGAAAAAAAGTTGTGCCTTTAAGTTAATCCACTAATCAAAATGTTGATCACCTCTAGACTTGATACATAGTTATAAATTATGTTTTCATAATGTCTCCATAACTTTGAGTGATATTTCTTCCCAGCTCCAATGCAGTGCAGTAAATCAGCTTGAATGTTTCCTTCAATATTTCTTATGCCTTGATAGTATATCACTTTTAGAGATACCGAGCTGAGTATAAAATGGCTAACATTAGGTAAACACAGCAGGTATGAAAATACACTTATGGCTTTATGGATTTAAAGTGGTTCTAAAGCTTCATTCTATGCATTAAGGTGAAAAACCTTCTGTGCTGCAGTCCCCCCCCCCTTTTTTTTACGCGAGCCTATTTCAATCCAGTGATGTGCACAAAAGGAACGGCTCCAGCTGCTGTCTCTCTCCTCATTGGACAGATTGATAGCAGCAGGAGTTATTGGCTCCCGCTTACAAGTAAATTAAACAATTATATGCTTTTTTTAACCCCTTGGGTAAGCATGGGTGTTGTGCTCCACGCAACATTATAGCCTCTTTATGGTGACAGTGGTAGACTGAGGATCACCCCCCCTTGATTATTTGATCATGCTAAAAAGAAAATTTAAATTCTGAAAGTCTATCCGCTTTGAACAACTATTCTGGCAAGTGACTGAAAGCTCTCAAGAGCTCTCTTAGATATGTAAATAGACACCACCCCCCCCCCCCCCCCCAAAAAATGTAAGAAAATAATTTTAAGTCACAACAAAATGACTCCGTAAACACATGTGAGACTCAAAGATGAGAAAGAAGGAGTATCATTTATTTGTGCAGCTCTTTAGGGGGAAACTAGAAATGTTCTCAAATACTTCCAGAATAATTTAAATAATTTAATAAAAAAAACTAGTAGATTTTACACTGTAAATGTCTCCAAAATGTATAAGTTAGGTTAAATAAAGCTGGTGAAACACTAGTAGAAATTAGTTAAAAAATTTTAATTGTAAGACGTTAGTCAGATCAAATTCAAAAATTCTAATTCAAAGAGAATTCAAACGAGCAGGATGAAACTTTTTTTTGATGAGCACATTTCTAACATTGAATGTGCTGTTTGTTCGGGAATGTCCATTAATTTTAAAATTAAAATGTTAAAAGCAAACTACATTTTTAGGTACTTTCAAAAGACATTCATGAAATCATCAAATGTACTCTGAAAGTTCATATGAATGTTCATACAAACAATTAGTGTGTGGGTAGCTTTAGATGGCAAGCAAGGTTTTAGGATTGGAAAAAAAACATGGTATTATTAGCAAACAATTTCAGTTGCCAGCTTGGATACCCTAAAGGTTAGAAGAATGCCTAAGCTGCTAGGGGTTCCATGCACTTAGCAAACAGTAAGGGAGACAGATGACAACCTTGTTTAGTTTTATTTGCTTTAAGTAGGTTTTAGAAGGATAACTTTATATTAAAAATGGTGACTGTGGGCACTGTATAAATGTTGTGTGTAAGAACTGCCCAGTGAATACAAATCTTTTATAGATGAGTATTGAATACCACCAATCTATTCTGTTGAAAGTCTTCTTCATATACAAAAAGTGAAGTAGAGAAGGCATTTTAGAGAAGGGGAAATTTGGACTAAGGAGCTCAACCTGTGTTTAAATAAATAGAAGGAGCCTAATTATTTGCAGAAAACAAAGCAGTGTACATGTGGCATACATTTCAAAAGTAGTTAATCTTTCATGAGGAAGGATGCAATATCTCGAAACATACATCATCTGTACACTGATTATTTTTTTTATAGATCAATGTATTCATTTACATTGCAAGTTGAGCTCCTCGGTCCTACTTTCTGCTACATGGTTTCAGTCTTTTATAAAATTATTTTTCAAATGTACATGCATATTTAAAATATTAACAAAAAAAAAGACAGTAATGAACACCTACCCAATGCTACGAATGGTTGCTTAGATACCAGTACTAATTGGTTGACAAAAAATATAACATGGATGTGTTTTAAATAACTTATCCAGTCAGTATCTTCTATTCACTATTCACTGTATAGAATATAAGGGAGAAATAAACTTGTAGTTTCATGTTGTGTCTTGAACACTCTCTGACCCAGAGTATCAGGAGGCATGAACTTCTGCCTCCGGCAGAAGACGCTACTCAGAAGGATGCCCTTTCCCATTACAAAATGATGCACATCCAACCTCATACAGGCACATCCTAGAAACAGCACTGCTCCAAGTTTTAAAGCTGAATAAGAGCAACCACTGAATGCATTATCAAATAGCTTGTTATATGAATTAAATATAGAAGACAACTCATGGTAATCATGCTATAATGGCATAGTAACCCGAAGACTTTTACATATTCATCTATTCAAAACGTATGCATATTCATATTAAGAGCTCCTGATTATGTGTACATCAACTTTTACATGTAGTTTTTTTTTCTAGAGAAAGCAGATTTATAAAACTGTGCATTTCAGGTTAGCCGTCCCCATGACACATTTTACGTCTTGCCAACAAGATAGTTATCAGAATCAAAATAAAGGAAAAATACTTGGCACTGAAGGAACATTAGCATCTCAAACAACAAATATTGTTACCAAAAGAAAGGCTGTCTAACAAAATCAACCATTGCATCAAAAAAATAGAGAAGAATTCAAAAACTACAGAAGGACGGTAATATTGCAATATTTATCTTGATCAATATGTCAGTATGGTTAATATAACGTAGAAACTGGTTAGAAGTATTCATTCTGTATATAAAGCAAATTCGATGGCACGGCCAGTTTCAATACATTTTTACATTTCTCAGTGGCATTACAAGCTCAGCAGGGTTCCAAAAGATATCCCTTTTTGCTTTGAAATGTATTTGTGTTTCCTTTTAATATTTATTAAAGTGAAATCTAGGGCTAACTATAACAATTCTTAAAAAACATTCCCTCCCCCCTCATCCTACCTATCTTGAATACCTATATAGAAAAGATCTGCATACTTACATTGTTTAATCCAGTCTGGTCACAAGATCCAGCAGCTCCAGCTCCCGGATGTCAATGAGTGACTGCTGCAGGGGAGAGGATTGAGCGCGGGCAACAGGTGGGCTATGTAAGCCTATGGGTGATGTCATGGCTCTGGTGATTCACAGCCAATGTCATGTGCTCCCTGATAAAAGGGGGACCAGACCTGCTAAATCAAGTGACTGGAAAATGTACGTTTTTTAAACAGGGTATGCAGGAGGAAGAGGAAAGAAGTTTTTAGTTAATTAGCCTTTACTAACACTTTAAGACATTTTGATACACCCACAACATCAAAGTGAGCAAAATCTCCTTAGTAGTGACACTCTTCTAATCCCCTAGTGGGGCTGGTGGCAAGCGTAAAATGATCATACGCATTGTAATGTGAGTGTACATCTAATTTAGTTATCCAAACTACAATGCAGTGCAAGGGCCTTTCTAACAAAGTGTGATTTATTTATGTAGGGTCTCACATTACACAGTTTTTGCAAATCTAAAGGAGATTGTACTGTGCATGTCAAGCTATACATTAGCTGACAAGGTGAACAGACTCTGTTCCACGAATAAGCTATTGTGGCCTGGATCAGAAACATGTATCCCCTACTCTTTAGCCTAGTATACACCACTAGTTTTTTTTTTTTTTTTTCATTCAACCCAGCAGGTTGAATGAAACAAAACTGACAGCTCCAATGTTAGTACAGCTATCTCCCCTGCTGTTCTATTGTGTTCGGACAGGGGGATGGCACCCCACCCTCCCACCACCAGAACACTCCGGTCAGCACTCTCAGTCATTGGCTGAGAGAGTTAATTAAGAGTCGGTCGGCTGCTGGTTTTCCAGCATGCTCGTCCGACAGAAGCCAGCTTTTTGGCTGTCAGACTGGCTGCCATACATGCGGGCCGATGTTGTTTGATTTTTCAATTCAGTAAAGACTAGGGTATGGTCCTAAATATTTTCTGCATCTTCACCACATTATATTATGCATTATATTGACAGTGCATTGCTATACTATATTACAAATTATTATGAAATATATTTACTTTAAAGTGCAAGTCCAACCAAAATTGTTCTTTTGGTTATAAGCAGATGCTGGTGATTTGAGTCAATTCATGCCTAAGAATAATTCACATTTAATTTCTTGCCCATTTATATGGAGGTTATAAGTCTGTGCCACAAAGAACAAGTCAACAGACTCCTTGTACTGAGTTGAATAGACCGCTGATGCATAGCTCCCTTGTAGAAAGACAGCGGTGCTCTCTATAGAGTTCAATGAGTGTTGCAAACAGCACTACTCTGCTTCCTCTGTGGGAAACAGAGCTGAGCATAAACAATTGCTAAGAAAGCTAATGTAGCCTTCAAGGGATGAAAATAAATATAGAAAGGCAGCCATAAGTCTACATGATGCTCTAAGGTTGCAGAGAAGCTCACAAGAATCCCTGGGGGTGTAATGTTCTGTAAGTGCTACCTGTATTTCTACACCACTAATTAGTGAATCCCTATATCTCAAGAGTGTTCCTGTCTTCTTTGTGACTTTGCAAGTATGCCAAGCTGTTCTTTACTATGTAGGCAATAAACATCTTACAACACAAATAACTACAACGCAATAATTAAACAGCTTTACTTTTTTTTACCATTGATTTTAAATTAAAGCAATAATAATTATCATAGCCCAGTGCTATACCTGCTTGTTTTTAGAAACCATGTAACAGGCTCAATGGGGTTCATTTACTAGGGAGAGTCTGTTCACTTAACAAAGTTAATGTTCTTTGAGCTTAGTAAAAAGATGAAGCTGTGCAGGGAAAACACATACAAGATTTTTTTTCCTCACAAACGATTAGGAGAAGTGAACACAGCTTCGCATTATTTACTAAGTTTAGTGAACATTCACTTTTCCAAGTAAACAAATGCCACCCCTGTAATAAATAAACCCAGATTCATGTTATGTCAACAGCTATTATATATTTTGTCTCATATTTAAAGTTAAACTCTAGGCAGATATAAAATACACAAATTAATGCAGCACTGTAATCCTTAATACATCATTAAATACATTTTTTGTAAATCAAAGCAATGCAAATATATATATATATATATATATATATATATATATATATATATATATATATATAACCTGGTATCAGTCTCTTGCAGTCTCCGTACAGCAGGACTGAAGTGTGAGAGGAAGGAACCAATCAGTTCATGTGTTGACATGAAGCAAGCTGATAGAAAGAGAAAGCAGAGGGGCAGAGCTGATCACTGTGCCCATCACTGTGCTGTTTCTCCTTCTACTATCCAATCAAGGGTTAAGGCAAGTCCAGAATGAACTGAGCTCACGGGAAGTAGGTAGAATGATGTTGGCATCAGATTGTGGATATCTAATGGCAGAACAAAGTACTGCAGGAAGAAAATCAGTAGATCGAAGGTAAATATTACCATGAAAGCTGGTTTTGTTATTTTACTTTATAAAGGTTCAACTTTTCAATTTGGTAATTTACAGCGTAACAATGCACCAGCAAATAAATGTTGTACTTCTTTTGCAGGGTAGTCAAAACAATGGCTAAGTCTTGAACCAGGCCCATCGTATCCATTAGTTGCCTTGCATTCAAAAATGCCTTAATGGTAGCTAGTCAGGCATGCCATGCACAATGTAGGAAGGCCTGAACATTGGCTGAATCCTGAAGATCTCTTCTTATTGTGTGCATTGGACGGCAGACACAAGTCCACCCTCCTCTCCCACCCACAATTGAATTATTGAAATTTTAGTTCACGTGCAGGCTCTGCTGTTCACTAGACTGTTATGTGGACAGGATACATGATTCAGGTAGCCCAGTGCATCTTTTGAAATTGACAGCTGACAAGATGCATATTTAATGCAGTCAAGGTAGGTGATATATCGTTATAATAAAATAGGAATGGCTTGAGCAAAAAAAGAGAATATCAATTTCATACTAAAAAGTTCTGGCGCAAAGTTAGCCTTTAACGGGCAAATTATTTTTACCTTATTTCTGGCCGAAGGTACCATATTTGTCTTATAATGTAAACGGATATATACCAACATATAGCTGGAATGACACACCTATTACCTATTGTTGATAAATATTTTATATACACATTATGGTATGTATACAGACATTTATCTTAAAGGGATTCATGAGTGGTCATACAAGCATTATGTGGTCCAAAAAGAAAGTACTGACATTAAGGTTGAATATATGTTTTTTAATTTTGCAAAAAGAAAAAATGGATCAGTTAAGTGAAGTATTATAGGCAGATGTACAAGTCAATGCTATATATTGCACTTGGTAGTGGAATGTCCTAATGAATGGAAAGATTAAAAAAAAAAAGAGAAAAAATAAAACATAAAGAAAAGGGAGGGTGAATAATTAAAAAGAGACAGAGGGGTCCTGGTCTGGAATAGTAAAAAAAAAACAAAGTAGTGACATTAACACATCATTGTTTAATTATAAAAAGTAAGCCAAGTAAATAATATTTTACACTGGGATAATGAAATGCTCAAGTAACTAAAACAATGACTATTTACAGATAACCTACATTTTCAGTTTGTAATTTTGTATGCAGTATTTATGAAATAAAATTGTATAAAATGTAGAGGGAAGTGCCAGCTTCCAGCTTGTAGGCATCCCACATCTGGGTCATTCCTGAGTCTTCTGACAGGAGGCACAACAGGAAATGAAAAGAATCCCCTTCTGATCATGTGAACCTTGGGGAAGCCAATCACAGTGATCACAGGCTCCACCTACTTGCATTAAAGCCTTCCAAGTGTCCCATTGGGAAGATTTCACTTCCTGTCCCACAGCCAAAACAGGAAATCCCTCCATAGTGGGGGAATCCCAGAACTAGTGTAACTGTCGTCTGGCTGCTGTTCACACTACACGCAAGGAGAGACTTGCTGAACTTGCTGAACACGGAGGATTACCAAGGATTGTCAGTATATCCCAGGACCCTTAAAGGCCCAGGCTAGGGTTTTAGCCACACGCTGATTATTTCATAAGCTCTGGTAAGCCTCCGATTCATAGGGTGTCGGTGGTGGTGGTTCTCAAGTCACTATTTATATTTTTTATGTGCAATCAATTCACGATATACTTCACCATTGAGTGTTTCTTTTGCAATACGGTACAACAAATCGTGGATTCGATTGGGGGTTCCAACCTCTTTTCTTCTCCCCCCCCCCAGTGAGGATCGTTTAAAGGCCCTGGCTGGGGTTTGCAGCCGCAAGCATTTACTGCTTGCCTTGTGGTAAGCCTCCAATCCTTATTGCATCGTGGTGGTGGCTGTCTCATTTGTTCTTCATTATTTGTTCACCTTCATATGAATTTATTTATTGTGGACACATTGGGACTATTTTTTACCTCCTTTTCAGCTTCCCATTAATTTGGGTTTACTGGTTTCAATTTTTTATCTTATCAATTATTGTTTAGATTTAGTTAATTATTAGCGCAACATCTTTTCCCTTCTCCACATCTTGTGTGTCATGCTTACCCCTAATGCAGGTGGTCAGACACTATAGCTGGCTACTGTGTTCTTCACCTATAGCAGACACCTTTCCTATTAGGGAATCTGGACTACCAGTACCCAGTTGCCCCCAGGACTTATACACATACTATAGTGCCTGGCCACCATGCCAGGGCCGGCGCAAACTGAGCAAAGCAAACAGGTACTTGCAGTTGGCAGATAGGCAGAGTGGTTCAATGACGGTCCAGGTAAAAAGCAGCGACAGTTCAGAGAATAGTTGTTATCTGATCCAAAGTCATACACTGGGAAATCCAATCTAGCAGTCCAGGGCAGACAGACAGAGAGTTTGCACATATATTACACATGTTATCACAAGCATGAGACTGCTTGGTTAGCTTAAATCAGGTTTTGTTTCCATCCAGAGTCTGGCTACATTAATCACCTTGCAGGTGGACAGACAAAGAAAATGCACAGCAAAAACTAGAATTCTAGAATGAGGAGCTATGGCAAAGCAGGAGCGCAGCTAGGGGCTCTAAACATCGGCCTCCGGACCCTTAGAGACAAGCTGGAACTCTGGCAAAGGACCATCAGGCTGGGCAAAGGTCAGACTATCAGCGAGGTCAGGGTGGTTAGCAGGTGACGTGTCACTGGAGTCGAGCTGGATGCACACCTGGGACCAGGACCTAATCTCTCTTGTAGCCCAATCTATGTATGGGTTATGAAGCTTAAGCCAATGATTAATTAAGAAATTGGGATAGGCAAGAGATGTTATCAAGTAGAAGCTGATTGTCTCCCTATGAAATTCCCTAGGTCAGGGTAATAGGTACAGTGCATAAGGTGACCAGGCCCATGGACAAGGGAGAGTTATCAACAGCTAAGACTGAACAGGATCTGTGCACATTAGTCAAGGAAATCTGTAGATGCTGTGCTAGGTCCCTATCAATGAAATTTCAAGTGATAAATTGCAATGATATTGAGGTCAGGACTGAGATGGCCACTCCAGAACCTTTACTTTATTCTGCTGTAGCCAATGACAGATCAACTTGGCCTTGTGTTTTGGATCATTATCATGTTGGAATGTCCATGTACGTTCAATGTGCAGCTTCCTGGCTGATGAATGCAAATGTTCCTCCGTATTTTTTGATAACATACTGCATTCATCTTGCCATCAATTCTGACTAAATTTCCTGTGCCTTTGTAGCTCACACATCCCCAAATCATCAGTGATCCACCTCCGTGTTTCACAGTCGGAATGGTGTATCTTTCATCATAGGCCTTTTTGACTCCTCTCCAATTGAAGTGTTTATGGCCAAAAAGTTCAATTTTGGTCTTATCACTCCAAATTACTTTGTGCCAGAAGGTTTGAGGCTTGACTCTGTGCTGTTTGGCATATTGTAAGTGGGATACTTTGTGGCATTTGCGTAGTAATGGCTTTCTTCTGGTGACTCAACCATGCACAATGGGCTATCTTTCTTCAAGTGCCTCCTTATTGTGCATCTTGAAACAGCCACACCACGGTTTCAGAGAGCCCTGTATTTCACCTGAAGTTATTTGTGGGCTTTTCTTTGCATCCAGAAAAATTTTCCTGGCAGTTGTGGCTGAAATTTTAGTTGGTCTACCTGATCATGATCAACAGAACTCCTCGTCCACTTAATTGGAGTTTGAACACTGCTGATTGGCATTCTCAATTCCTTGGATATCTTTTTATATCCCTTTCCTGTTTTATACAGTTCAACCTTTTCCTGCAGATCCTTTGACAATTATTTGCTTTCCCCATGACTCAGAATCCAGAAACTTCAGTGCAGCACTGAATGAAAGATGCAAGGGTCTGTCAGGAGGACAGAAACTCATTGACCTTTTATACACACACTAATAACAAGCAAACAGATCACAGATGAGGAAGGTTACCTTTAACCGCTTAAGGACCGCCTCCTGCACATTTACATCGGCAGAATGGCACATGCACGTACAGGTACGTCCTGTGCTAGTGCTAGTGCCCAGCCATGGGTCGCGGGCCCGTGCCCGCGACCCGGTCCGAAGCTCCGGGACCACGGGACTTGCGGACCCAATCGCCGCTGGAGTCCCGCGATCGGTCCCCGGAGCTGAAGAACGGGGAGAGCTGTGTGTAAACACAGCTTCCCCGTTCTTCACTGTGGCGGCGTCATCGATCGTGTGATGCCTTTTATAGGGATACACAATCGATGACGTCACACCTACAGCCACACCCCCCTACAGTTAGAAACACATATTAGGTCATACATAACCTCTTCAGCGCCCCCTTGTGGTTAACTCCCAAACTGCAATTGTCATTTTCACAGTAAACAATGCATTTTAAATGCATTTTTTGCTGTGAAAATGACAATGGTCCCAAAAATGTGTCAAAATTTTCCGAAGTGTCCGCCATAATGTCACAGTCACTGATCGCTGATCTCCACCATTATTAGTAAAAAAAAAAATTGTATAAAAATGCAATAAAACTATCCCCAATTTTGTAAATGCTATAAATTTTGCGCAAACCAACCGATAAACGCTTATTGTGATTTTTTTTACCAAACATAGGTAGAAGAATACGTATCGGCCTAAACTGAGGAAAAAAATGTTTTTTATATATTTTTGGGGGATATTTATTATGGCAAAAAGTAAAAAATATTGCATTTTTTTCAAAATTGTCGCTCTAATTTTGTTTATAGCGCAAAAATAAAAACCGCAGAGGTGATCAAATACCACCAAAAGAAAGCTCTATTTGTGGGAAAAAAAGGACGCCAATTTTGTTTGGAAGCAACGTTGCACGACCGCGCAATTATCTGGTAAAGCGACGCAGTGCCGAATCACAAAACCTGGCCGGGTCCTTTAGCTGCCTAAAGGTCCGGGTCCTAAGTATTTAATAGCCATTCAAACCCCTTTGTGTCAACGTGTGTGCATGTTATCAGGCCAAAATCACCAGGGTATGTAAACTGTTGATCATGGTCATTTGGATAGTATGTAAACTTGAATTTGTTTTAGTAAATACCTGGAAAAAAAACGAAAATTGTGCCTGTGTCCAAATATATATGGACCTAACTGTATGAAAAACAGAGTATTCCCTGGGACTCAGCTTTCTGCCCTCACACCAGGAAAACTAAGACTTCATATGTGATGGTAGATCTTAAGGGGGGGTTGATTTTCTCAGTAGGGTGGGCATAACAGAGTCAATCCTTCAGGGCCTGGGTTTCAACAACCATGCCATTAAAGCCAAGAAGAAGGGTAGAATAGTGGGCCTTGTGCCAACATGTTTACTAGTTGACAGAAATTACCCTTGTTTGAAAGAAGAAATGGCATATCCCGCTGTTTTAATGCTGAATTTTTGTACTCAAAGAAATCTCTTTAGAGATTTTAAGTCAAATATGGGGCGGAAACCACCATTTGGTTTGGGAACTTTGAATAGGTTTGAGTGTTTCAGATCCATACTGGTGCACATGCCTCCTTGCTTTCCTTCATTTTATCCTCATACAGGTTTGCCGTTTCTAACCTGATTCCTGAACAGAATCAAGGGGGGCAGAAGAAGTTTAACATTTTTGGCCACTGGAAACCAAATGTTCTAAGAGTGACAAAAGTTTTCCAAAGAATCCAGACATAGTGAAAGAGAATCTACATTTGTCAGATAAGATGCATTATGTGTGCCTAGAAGAAGCTAGAATGAGAGGATGGTGCCAAAATACGGCACAATAAATCCCCCTGAGCAGTGTTCTGAGCGACCTGTAGGGACCATCAGCAGACCTTGTACTATTTAGCCTTGTAATACGCCATTTTTTAAGCGAGGGGATCCCTGCTGGGGTACTAACGGTATGGATACAGAAGGAATGGGTTTTGCATGTCCGGAATGCAAGAGCCACTATAACCCAAACACTGACTAAGTGCCTGTGACCGTGTCTCTGTATCAGAACACAGAAGGAAAACATGCTGTGTGTGTTTTTCAGCAAATATGGTGGGTGGATATGTGTCAGCCATGAGACACATATGAACTACATCATCATTCTGAGAGCAAAAATTCTGGGGGAAAATTGCCACATTTAAATTTACTTAGGCTCCGAAAAAACGTTAGATACAAGTATAACAGTGAGTAACAGTGAGTAACACAATACAGTCAATAACTCCCAATTCCACCTTCTATGCAACCGCCTTGTGTGTTTAGCACTGCGGATTGTCTATAGCATGGCATCCTTTACCTTTAGGCTGGGTTTACACTAGGTTTCCCCACATCCAATTCACATGACAGGAGATTGTACCAGCTCCATTGGGAGCTGGTCACACACATCTCCGAGGTGACTGCGGAGCGAATAGCACAAAGGTCCTGTGCGTCTTTGGCTTCATTTCAGGTCAGAATTCAGGCATAAATTCGGGCCTGATTCATCCCTAAAACTGAGAACAGGGACGCACCGGACACCTGCTGTGAGTCACATGCGATCTTAGTGTGAACCCAGCCTTAAAGAGGAAGCAAAAAGATGCAAACTGACCACACCAGCAAGGATATGCTTCCATGCTTGGTGTGGTCATTATGAAAATATGTAATATGTTTTTAGGGGAAACATACACTTTAAACATACAACAAGCTTAATTTTTTTTCCTGAATGTTCTGAATTCCCAATATATAATTTCCAAATATATGAGGTCATAGGGTGATTTAATCTGCCAACATTTCCCAAAACTAAAATATGAGTTACAAATTGTTGCATGCCTATAAAACAAAATATTTGGTATACAGAAATCCGAACTATACAATGAATTAAAAATCCTATAAACATATTTAACAAACAGTAATCTTACTTTATCTTCAGGCTGTCGTGCAGAGTATCACCTCAGAAATGTTTTGTGTGTGTGTTTTTCCATCACAAACAAGAGAAAAAAAGGAAAATGTGACTTTTAAGCTTTTGACAGGAGTCTTGTATAAGTGGAAGACTTTTAATTCTCAAATTGTTTCACTTCAATAACTCTTTTAAAGTTGTTGCGCCAAGATGCCTGGCGGATTAAGCTCCATTGCCTTTTCTTGTTTTGAACTAATGTATTCTTGATCACCGTTTAATGAAACTATATACCACATGGAGATTTCACATTAGATAAACCATGTGAAACCCTCATCAGACAAGTAGCTCTGGCTGGTGGTAATCCTTCAGATGAAAATTTCAGACTAGCAGGTTTTCCAATTTAAATGAGCCCCTTTAACTATAAAAAATTGGCACGCTTTGATTGCTAAAAATTATTTAGAAATTTTTATGCTGCCATCGTGCCCTGGTGGCTGCAAAAAAACAAGAATCCTGCCGTAAATACAGAAAACATTAACTGGTCACTGAGGGGATCCAATTTACAACCCATAGAGGCAACTCACATGGCTCAGTGACACTGGTATTATTGGGTTTTAGGAAGACATTCAGAGCTGCTTACATCATGCTACAGCACAGCATTTTCCTAAAATGAAATAGATTTAGAATTCAAGCTAATGTGCTCACGTTATAGAACTGTTTAAACGTGTGTATATAATAGTCTACCAGATAATAGAATGTAATAATTGTATTTAGTGTAATCTAACCTAAGTATTGTGTATTTAATATAGACATATTTTTATATGCGCAACATTAAGGATGAGCAGTGCCTGGGGGAATGGAGAGAGCCCTATGTTGCAATGTATGATATTAAATTAATCTATTTTGCAAGCAGGGGGAGTCTGGATTGATGCCTGTGTTAGCTGCTTGTTTCACTGAGCATCGCTTTTCAGAATATTCAATATAGTTCCAGATTCCAGATTGTAGTCATCAAGTATGGTAGAAAGTTGTGCAAATTTTCTTAAAACTGAGTTGCTCATAATTTTAGGGCAAAACTGGCCAAGTGGGTTGTAATATTGTTGTTGTTTATTTCATCATTTATTATTATCATCATACACTTTATATACTATAGCACCCTAACATTTCTGGAAAATAGTAACCACACATAAGCATTGACAAAAAGAAGTAACACCAACTTAGCTATTTATAATACACTATGGGGTTGATTTGCTAAAACTGGAGAGTACAAAAACTGGTGCAGCTGTGCACAGAAATCAATCAGCTTCCAAGTTTTTTTGTCAAAGCTTAAACAAGCTATAGTTAGAAGCTGATTGGCTACCTTGCAGACTCAAAATGGACCAGCCACTTAGCTGTTATATGTTGGAAGACAGAGGACCATATATCACTAAACCATCCTAAAGAATAAGTGAATGAGGTACACAGAGTCAACAGTTTAAAAAAAGGATAGAGTATAAAGAGATATCACCAATAAATAAATCAAATGAGCAGGTTGAATGAAGTAGTGGATAACACAACATGTAAAGTCTATTTTAAAAAAAAGTCTAAAGCCCTGTACACACGATTGGTCCATCCGATGAGAACGGTCTGATGGATCGTTTTCATCTGTTAACCGATGAAGCCGACTGATGGTCAGTCGTGCCTACACACCATCGGTTAAAAAACCGATCATGTCAGAACGCGTGATGTAAAACATGACGACGTGCTGAAAAAAATAAAGTTCAATGCTTCCAAGCATGCGTCGACTTGATTCTGAGCATGCGTGGATTTTTAACCGATGGCCGTGCCTACTAACGATCTTTTTTTTTCTATCGGTTAGGAATCCATTGGTTATATTTAAAACAAGTTGGTTTTTTTTTAACCGATGGATAAATAACCGATGGCGCCCACACACGATCGGTTTGGACCAATGAAAATGGTCCATCAGACCGTTCTCATCGGTTTAACCGATCGTGTGTACGCGGCCTAAGGCTGACTTTTACAACAGGGTTCCTCTTGAGGTTGCTAGAGGTTGCTTAAACAGTGAGAAATGGTAAATTGATCTTCCGTCTCACTGGCCACCAATGCAAGGGGGCAATTTTCCACTGGTCACCAATGTAAGGGGTAATTTCTACACTAATAACAAATGTTAGGAGGCACCATCATTTTACTGGGTTTCTTTTGTGTTGTTATTGTCCATTTCATTTCAAGGTTATTACTTAAACCTAAACATCTTTCCTGGGTGTCGTATATGCTAGGTAGACCATACAGTATTTAATTAAAAATATTATTGATTATTTTAAAACATTGATTATTTTAAATCACTATTGATTATTAAGTTTTTGGTTACATTAATGTCCCATGAGTTGAAGATATAAAATTTTTTAATAGGGGTCCCCAAGACCTGAAAATTATTTAATGAGTTTTTTCTGGAGTACACATGTTAAGAAAGGATGATCTAAGGTGGTAGATGACTGGCAAAGAGGGTGTAAATATGATAGGTGTTTTTTCAGGCAGTGACTGAAGAATTACACATTGAATAACAGTCTAGCTAAGGCAGTAGAGAGTAAAGAACAGTGTGTGTGTGTGTGTGTGTGTGTGTGTGAGTGAGTGCATGTGCATGTGTTAAGAAACTAACTATACACTTATAATGATTACAGTGATTGTAAAGTCTCTTTTTTTTTTCAATAAAAATAAAACATGTTATACTTACCTGCTCTGTTGCACTGGATCCTCTTCTCAGGTCCCTCTTCTGTGCTCCTGACCCCTCCCTCCTGTCGAGTGCCCCCACAGCAAGCAGATTGCTATGTGGGCACCTGAGCCGAGTCACAGCTCCCTGTGTCCATTCAGACATGGAGCTGTGGCCCAGCCGACGGCCCCTCTCTCTCCTGATTAGCTGACTGACTATGAATAACAACAGCGGGAGTCAATGGTACTGCTGCTGTGTCTCAGTCAATCAGGAGGAAAAGTCCCGGATGGTCGAGACGCTTGTGGACATCGCTGGAGAGAGAGATGGCACTCAGGTAATTATTAGGGGGTGTTGGGGCAACTGCTGCAACACAGAAGGCTTTTCAAGATAAAAAACCTTATGACTTTATAACCCCTTTATTTCAACCCAAAATATGCTCTGAACTCAACTAAAACCCATATAATATCAGCGGCTTTGCAATTCCAAGGGCAACATACCATGCAAAATGTCTGAGCAGCCATAAGTCTCACCACACTTTCAACAAAGATTTCCCAGTAAAATCCACAAACAAATCCACAAACAATCTCATCACAAGATATTTTACTTAAATCACAAGGAAAATAACAAAGCATCGCAAGCTGCAATTAAGGTAACATACAGGAACTTCTCAAAGCAAAGTGATCATTACTTTGTCTTAATAAAGGGATTCTATGTGGTCCCAAATGACTGTTTGTGGTGCCTTTTTTCCCTTGTGAATAAAGAAAACAACTCTTGTATAATAAAGGTTGCAGAAGATTTCTGCTTCTGGTTAGTGTGTGGTGGCGTCATCAGTTCACTACAACACACCAGCAAAGACAACAAATGTGCAACAGACACATCATCCTAATGCCCTGTACACACGATAGGTTAGTCTGATGAAAACGGTCTAATGGATTTTTCATCAGTTATCCGATGAAGCTGACTGATGATCAGTCGTGCCTACACACCATCAGTTTAAAAAACGATCGTGTCAGAACGCGGTCATGTAAAACACAACAACGTGCTAAAAAAAATGAAGTTCAATGCTTCCAAGCATGCGTCGACTTGATTCTGAGCATGCGTGGATTTTTAACCGATGGACATGCCTACAGACAATCGTTTTTTTTACTATCGTTTAGGTATCCATCAGATAATTTTAAAACAAGTTCCATTTTTTTTAACCTGTGGATAAATAACCTATGGAGCCCATACACGATCGGTTTGGTCTGATGAAAACGGTCCATCAGACCATTTTCATCAGACTAACCTATGCAGCATTACAGGTGCAAAAGCACGACTGCAATGATGTTTGCAAAGTCTCTGTTACCATGGGGACCATCTCTTCTCTAATACCAGTGCTCTGAACCAGGTGCCTCTAGGTTTCATGACTTAAGATATATAGCATAAAATGCAAAAAAATTATGAATATTAGGTATTTTTTCTTATGTTCAAATTAAAGGAAATACGGGCTGTGGGAATAAGTGTACCCATAAAGGCCGAACCTTTATAGAGCTGTGTCAGTAGAAGAGCCCTCCGCCCCACAAAAAAAAACCAACAACCTACAAATACAACTGTATACACAGCAAACTTTAAAAAGAAAACTTAAATGATGTTTTATGACGTCCAAGAGACTCCTGACCCAATTAGGTCATGCCTAAGTTTTACTTTATTAGATCCCTATACACTTTACAGCCATGCCAATAATAATCACCACTGGTTACAACAGGATTATCATAACGTAGCGTACATGCCTACAGGAAAACCCAGGCAGTGCTGACAGAGCACAGCATGATGGCTCAATGATCCAAAATGGTAGTAATTGCTTTCCTTGTCTTTATTTCTTCTCAAGCATGCCAGCAAAAGCATATTTGTCCAAAGAAATAAAAGGAAAATCAAGCATATCTCATTCAAACTATATTCGACAATTCAAACAAAATCAACCATAGCCAAAGCTACATGAACATAACAATATATAGAAAGGGTATGTGGCATCACCAACATGAAACCTTAAAACTGAAAAAGTTATGCTAGGCATTACGTTATCTAACAATGCAATGAGCTGCCTTTCATTTACAGTTTTCTCTCCTAGTAGGCTCAGAACACCAATATTTGCATGTATACGTACAGCTGTAAGGGCTGGGAACACAGTAGGTGATGATGGAATTTTAATGAATACAAATAGGGCACCTCATTTTTTCTCTTTTTGCTTTTCAACAGATTGGCACAATAAGAAACAATATGAACTAAGGGAGCACACCGGCAGATAATGAAGAAATATATGAACCCATTAAATCTTGAACAAGCCTGTTTAATTCTTCGCTTTATTAAAGGAAATATATACTGAGAGAAATATGAGGGCTGCCATTGGTGACCTCTATCTAAAAATACTAGTTGCCTGGCTGCCTTTGCCTTTAAGGCTTAATTTCCATGGACGTTTTTACAGCCACTTTTTTTAGCCTTTTTTACAGCTTAAAAACACCTGTCCATGTTTTTTTTTTTTTGAGCTGGAGCTCAAAAACGCAGCAGTAGCGTTTTTTAGCGTTTTTGAGCGTTTTTTAACGGCTGGCGTTTTTACAGCTTCAGAACGCACTGGTCCTGGGGTTTTTTTGCAGCTTAAAAACGGCTCAGCCATCTACAGCTCAAAAACGTCATGGTGGGCATGAGGCCATAGACTAACATGGAGAGACGTTTTTAAGCTGCAAAAAACGCTCAGAAAAGTGGCTGTAAAAACGTCCAAAAACGTCCATGGAGATGAAGCCTTATAGTTTTGAAAAAAAATGACTAGAATAAAGCATGCTGATCAGGAATGTCTGAGTAAAGTCAGCCTATTTTGTTCAGACAATTACAATATTTATTAAAGGAAATAAAAGTGGACAAAGCATGGTAAAGAAAGCCTGGTATGTCTTTAAAGTATTAAAAAAGTAGAAGAAGAGGACAGGGGAAGGAGTTCCGTAGTCCACAGTCCTGTCCTAGGGTGATACTGGTGCTCTTCTAAAGATGTAGAGTAAAGCCTCATACACATGATCGGATTTCCATCGTGGAATTTTGTGCAAAAGGCATTGGCCGTGATCTTGTATTGCATACAAACGGCAAAGAATTGTTGGCCAACATACACAAACGTAGTGACGTACTAGGCGTACTACGTGTTTTTTCAGCTCTTTAGCGCCACCCTTTGGT
Organism: Rana temporaria; assembly: GCF_905171775.1. Classification (NCBI taxonomy): domain Eukaryota; kingdom Metazoa; phylum Chordata; class Amphibia; order Anura; family Ranidae; genus Rana; species Rana temporaria. The sequence goes on from NC_053493.1 coordinate 312,015,944, forward strand.
CAACTTCTGCTAATGTTGTGTTATGGTTAGCATTGGTTCGGGGCATTCGTGTTTGCACTTTGGATTTTTTTCCGATGGACTTTTTATACACACATTTGAATAATCCGACATCACACATTTGTTGTCGGAAAATTATAAAACATGCTATCCCACATTTTTTGTTGGAAAATCCAACAACAATTGTCCGAGCATAAAAACGGTTCGGATTATCCAAAAACATCCTGCCATCACACAATTCCCGTCGAAAAGTCCAATCGTGTGTACGGCCTTTGACTGGAAGTTGCAAAATTACCATGTGAAAACAAAGTGAAAATGATTGCAGCCACCACATTTTATGGTAAGCTACAATACATTACATTTTTATACTCAAATTCAGATACACTTTTAAGCTGCCCAAATAGCTGCAGGCATCATCAAATGATACCTCAAACACTGGCACACCTGCCCCAAGTATCAATGCATTCTTTAAAATCAAAGACCTTACAGATAGGCATAGATGGGCAATGTTGTCATTTGTGGCCTTGCACATGCAGTTAACAGATTCCAAATTCAAAAAATTCCATGAAAAATAATGATTACTTACAATGTTGAAATCAAATAGTTTTAACTGTTTCATTGGCCATTTGCTGATACCAGCCAATAACACCTTTTGAAAAAGGTTTACAACTCTCTACTGGGACCAAATAATTCATTTTGCAGAACGCAAATGAGAATTTAGCAAAAATATTTAATCATGAATACCTAAAATGAATGCACAACCACCAAAACAAGCCATAAATCCAATCAGTTCAGCTTGTTGCAATCCAAATCAGTGAAACATGCATTCTGTTTTGGGCTAATTTATAAGCACATGGGGCCAAATTCTCAAAAACATGTGTAAATTTAGGATTATCTAACTTATGTCATTTAAGTTACGGCGCCCTAAGTTGGTGTCGTAAGTACCGTATTCTCAGTGCATTTGCGCACAAAACTGCGCCATCCTTAACTTAAGTTTCAATGCGTAAGGCGTGGTTATGGCAAGTGGGAATGAAGTGGGCGTGCTTCATTGTAATGAGCCGTGACCCCATGCAAATGAAGTGCCGGCCGTACTGCGCATGCGTGCACGAATCTGTACCTCAATGCGCATGTGCAGAACTTTGGTCAGCGCAATCAGTGAGATAGGTAAAAGGCCAAGCGTACTTAGTTTGAAGATCGCCCTGTGTCTAAATAGCCCCAGTCAAACACACTTCAATTGCAAAAGTATTTCCCTGTGTTCCCTTCCTAAAGCAAGTTGCTTCTGCTTTGAACGTTTGTCAGTGTTTGTTGGTAAGATTGGTTTGTGAGAAAAGTGTTTGTGGAGTTGGAGGGTATAGTTGGTGTTTGTTTTTGATAATTTGTTCTTTGTTTTGATTGTTTGCGTGTTTGTTTTTGATAAGTGTTTTTTTTGGTTGTGTTTATATTTTTTGTTTTCCTTTTTTGCCTGTTTGTTTTCGAATTAATAGTAGCTGTCTGTATATTTTTTATTTTGGCTTGTTTGTATTTTCTTTGTTGTGTGTGTGTATTGTTGTTTGTTTTTTGGGTGAGTTCCCTGTTGCTGGGTGTTGTCTGTCATGGCTCCCAAGCGCAGGAAGCTTAATTTTACCCTGGCAGAGAAGCATATACTTGCTCAGGGCGTCATTAAATTTGGGCGATTTCTCCATGGCCCTGAGAGCCCCACCACCACCCCGGCCAGGAGGAAGGAGATCCTTCAAAAGATCACCGATCGGATCAATGCGGCGGGGGGGGGGGGGAGACCAGGACCATCGCTGGAGTTCAAAAAAAAATTAATGACTTGAGGAGCGTGTCCCGGAACAAGCTGGCAACGCTGCATGCCCATACCAGGGGCACTGGAGGAGGGGGACCCTGCCCAGTCAGGATGAGTGAGGAGGAATGGGCAGTGGCCCAGTGTTTCCACCCACAGCAGGTGGTGGGCCTGCCTGGCTTTGACAATGATCCTCTTATGAGGACAGGTAATTTTTTTTAATTTCTATCTGGTGATTAGCATGTGTGGGTGGGGGAAGGGAAGATGTGCCAAGTGTATGGATCCAACAACCTGTGATTGTTTTGTGTCCTCCCCAGATGGCCAGGAGGTTGCAGCCCCATCAGCCCAGGAGGTGGCAGCCCCATCAGCCCAGGAGGTGGCAGCCCCATCAGCCCAGGAGGTGGCAGCCCCATCAGCCCAGGAGGTGGCAGCCCCATCAGCCCAGGAGGTGGCAGCCCCATCAACCCAGGAGGTGGCTGGCCCATCAGGTCAGGAGGTTGCAGGCCCATCAGGGCAGGCTGCTGCACCACCCCCAAGACAGGCTCATGCAGAGTCCCAAGAAGGGCAGGATTCGCCATGGGAGGGGAGTGCCCACAACTCCCCTAATTTGGATGTTGAGTGGGAGGAGGATGAGGGGGAGGAAGATGACAATATTCTTATTGGGCAGGAAATAATGATGGGCCAAGATATGACCTTTAAATCATCCCCTGAGGGAACCCCACAGGCGCCCAGAAGTCAGGCCACCATCATGGGTCGCCCCTTCCAACCCTCCTCCAACATGCAGCAGCACCCATGGCTCACTCCAACTCCTCCTCCAAGGCCACAAGCCTCAGGGGCAAGTAGGATGCCGACCCCTGAAAACAGGGGGGGGTTGGTGCGTCTGCCGGTCAGTCTGTTGAGGGACAATGTCCGGCAGACCCGCAGTCTGTCTGCAATACAAAAAACAATGAGCAAGGTGGAGCGCAGCCTGGGTGCAATGAGGGAGTCACTGGGTGACGTGGCCACCAACTCCGTGGGGGTCATCACCTGTTTGTGGGACCTGAGGAACGCCACAACAGGTGTGGCCCAGGAGGTGACTGCCCTCACCCAGGCTGTGCAGGCCAATACCCGGGCTGTGCAGGCCAATATGGCTGACATTACTTCCTGTCTGACAAGGATAGCCGTTGCCTTGGAGGGAAGGCCAGCAGGAGGACAGACACCAGGGGAGGCTGCTTCCTCCCCTGTACAGTCCCCCCCCCCTGAAAATACTCCCTCCCCTGCACAGTCCCCCCCCCCCCTGAAAATACTCCCTCCCCTGCACAGTCCCCCCCCCTGAAAATACTCCCTCCCCTGCACAGACCCCCCCCGTGAAGATCCCCCAGTCGGCCGTGGCCGTCCCCGTGGCCGTCCCCATGCCCGTGGGCAGCCCAGAAGGAGCACTCGGCAACATCCCTAATTTGCAGGGGTACTTTTTTTTTTTTTTTTTTACACTGTACTTATGATTTGGTTTATGTGTGTGAATGATGTGTGAATGTGGGGGGTGGCATTCCTGAAAACATAAGGGTGTCACCCTCAGTTTTGGTGGAGTAGGGATCCCCAGGACCAGGGAGAAGTCATCCTAGGTTCCTGAATGGTGTATGAATGCACAGTGACATAATTGGAGCCGTGGCGGGGCGTTACTGCTCCCAAGTACCAAAGGGGGGGGGGGTACTTGGATCTAATCCAATTCGATGTGCATGTGATGTGTCTGTGCTAGGGACCACAGTGACGTGCAATCATGCATTCTCATTGTGAGATAATTAATGTGCGTTTTGTAAATAAAAATAAACATTCTCTTTGGCATATAAGTAATGTGCATTTATTTTGCAAAATAAAGATTTAAAGGTCACATAATCTCTGTGATTTGTTCTGGGCAAATCAAAAACACAAATATAATTAGGATCCATTTACTGGGCAAAGATGCCTTCAGACAGTTGTCTCCTGATTGCCTGGCCCTCAGCAGACCGGGTAGAGGGGTTTGGGGGGGGGGATTGCCTGGGTGGGGGGTTAGGTCAGGACATATCTCCACATGCATGCCCCTTCTTAATGCAAAATTGTGCAGTATGCAACATGCCCCAATAATTTTGCATACAAAGTCTGGGGAATACAATAGTGTACCCCCAGTCTTGTCAAGGCATCTGAATCTTGACTTTAGCATGCCAAAAGTCCGCTCTACTATAGCCCGGGTCTGGATGTGCACCTCATTGAATTTTCGTTCTCCGGGTGTTTGGGGGTTCCTAAAGGGGGTCATCAGGTGGGGTCCCAAGGCATATCCTGAGTCACCTGTAAGGGAAAAGACAGGAGGATATTAGTCATGCATGTGCCCCTTGTGATGTCTGCATCATGGGGGGGGCATACCTGACACCAATGTCACTCACCAATCAGCCAGCTGTCTCCATACACGTTCATCTCAAAGTCTCTGTAGATCTTGGTCTGCCTTAGGATGAAACTATCATGGCACGAGCCGGGAAACTTGGCACAAACGTGCCAGATGAGGCCATGTGCATCTACGATCATCTGGACATTGATCGAATGCCAGCCTTTCCTGTTTCTGAACAGGTGTTCAGTATCATGGGGGGGCTGGAGTGCCACATGGGTGCAGTCAATCGCCCCGATGGTCTTAGGAAAGCCAGCAATATTGTAAAAGTCTGTCATTGCTTGCACACGCTGGTCCTCCTGGGTGGGCATGACAAACTGGTTGCTCATGCGCCGCAGTATGGCAGGGACCACCTGATGTAGACATTTACTCATGGTTGACTGCACCATCCCAGCCACACCTCCAGATGCTCGCTGGAATGAGCCACTCGATAAAAAATGGAGGGTTGCCATAACTTTGTCAAGAGGTGTCAGGGCATGGGAACGTAGGGTTGGGGCGATTAGATCCTCATGAAGGAGTTGGGTGATCTCCAGGATGGCCTCCCTATCAAATCGGTAGTTGCCAATCACCTCATAAGCTGGCATTTGCCAAATATCACGGCGTGGCCGATAAACACGCGCCTGTGCCCTCATCCTCCTCCTCTGTGCCCTCCTCCTCCTTTGTGCCTGTAAGGCAGCAAGTGCCGTCAAAATCATTGCTGGTCCTGGCATTTTTAAACAAAAAACTTCACAACTAGAGCTCTAACCTCTAGTCACTACCTTCAGCAAACCCTTCCACAGCATGTGTAAAATTAGGGCTGGTTTTATAATGTGGAAATTTAGACAGAAAAACTAACAGGTGCGCACAGGGCGGAAAATACGGCACACACACTTAATTCTGAGAATCGCCCTAACTCCCTCATTTGCATCTTTGCCTATCAAAAACAGCGGCGAGCCTAGCGTAATTTGCGCCCGGGAATGCGCAGGTGTAACTAATTTAAGTACGGCTGAAAATACGGAAATCTTTGCTTAAGTCGTTTTGACGATCGTGCGCAAATATACGCGCCGTGTAAATTTAGAAAAATGGAGTTAAGTCTGCGTATCTCTTTTGAGAATTTGGCCCATTGTTTTTTTGGGGTTTTTTTGGTGAACAAAGCCAACAGACATAAATTTCCTATAAGGAAAATAGGGTCCCAAAAACCAGCATCAACCAGTAGTAATATAATATAAAAAGCATTAAAGATGCTCAATTGCAAACCAAGTATAGAAGTGATTGCTGCATTATCTTCATTGGCTATAATTGTGAAATTCCCCCCATGTGCACAAATAATTTTTTTTTAAAAACAAGTTTGCCTTGTTTGCCTTAGCTTCATAAAGATCCAGAGTCACAATGAAAAATCTGGTAGGATAGATCTTTTCTATAATTGGTGTCAATACAACAAGCTAGTGCAGCACTAACCGCAAATATACAAACGTGATCAATGTGAAACAAAAAATGTTCAATCAAATATTCCACAAATATAAATATAGTATCAAACAATAAATACATGCTTAACCACTTCCTTACTGGGCACTTAAACCCCACTCCTGCCCAGACCAATGTTCAGCTTTCAGCGCTGATGCACTTTGAATGACAATTGCGCGGTCATACAACACTGTACCTAAATTACATTTGTATCATTTTTTTCACACAAATAGAACTTTCTTTTGGTGGTATTTAATCACCGCTGGGGTTTTTATTTTTTTGCTAAACAAACAAAAAAACATGGAAAATGTTGAAAAATAGAAAATCATGTTTCATAGTTTGTTATAACATTTTGCAAACAGGTAATTTTTCTCCTTCATTGATATGAGCTGATGAGGCGGCACTGGTGGGCACTGATAGGCTGCACTGGTGGGCACTGATAGGCACAGATAAGGCGGCACTGATAGGCACAGATAAGGCGGCACTGATGGGGACAGATAAGGCGGCACTGATGGGAACAGATAAGGCGTCACGGAAGGCCATTGATAAGATAGCACTGATGGGTGGCACTGATGGGGGGCTAAAAATGGGCACTGATAGGTGGCACTGATGGGCACTGGTAGGTGACACTGATGGGCACTGGTAGGTGACACTGATGGGTGGCATTGGTAGGGGACACTGATTGGTGACACTGTGGGCACTGTTGGGTGACACTGTGGGCAATGATGGGTGGCACCGTGGGAACTGATAGGTGGCACTGGTAGGCAGCACTGCTGTGGACTGGCAGGTGGTACAGGTGGCATAGATGAGTAGGCAGCTGCTCTCCTTGATTGGGACCGATGTCCCTCTGACAGCCGCCAGTGATCAGCTCTTTTTTTTCTCCTCACGCTATTACAGTAACAACCTTTAGTGCGTTCCCTCCCCAGTTACCTGAAGGATACAAATAATTTGGTAAACGCCATGAAGGATTTAGTCTGAAGACAGAAATATGTTTGGGTGACTTGTGATGTTACCAGTCTGTACTCCAGCCATTTAGCCAAGAAAGCAGTATCATTTTATTTAGAGTATCATACTGGGTTGTCTGTTTCACAACGACTTTGTTCTGGAAGTGTTGGGGGAACCTTCTGACACATAATTATTTTATTTTTGATGGGGTCTTCTATCTCCAGCGGTGTTAGGCCAAAAAAGAAAAATGTTAAAACAGTTGTAATTTTGTCGTTGATCTAGGGTTTGCAGAGTGTGGTCTCTCATGGTGGGTGGGATATTTCCCAGACCATTGATTGATCCCACGTGTTGACTTGTGGTCTTAAGCGAGTATGCACACCTGGGGTAATTGGTAATGAGTAAGCACCACTATGTGAAACGTGTCTACTGAGCACATTTGGATCTTTTGTGTGTCATGTTTCATCTTTTTATGGATCTTCGATAAAACTATAATTTTCAAACCATGGATGTGCCGTCACCTTTCTCTTTTTCCATGGACTACTTTGGCTGCGGACCAGGCAGGCACCTGGGTTTTTACAGTAGTACGTGAGATATCACAGGCTGCTTGGGAGCGGTGTGTACCCAACTCTTTCTTCAAACGCAATATTGAACCCTACGGACTAAGACTGGGATTACATTAACCACTTAACTACCGGCCGCCGTCAATTGACGGTGGCACGATAGCTTCATTGTTCTAACAGGACGTCATATGTCTTTTAGAGCCACAGTAAGCAAGTGGTTAAAGTTCATGCGCATGTAAAGACAGGTGTCACAACACTTTTGACAGTATAGTGCACTTGTTGTGGGCTGTGCCATGTAACATTTTCTGCATGGTTTACTACTAATGGTGTCCCAAACTCCAAGTACTGATCATCTTAGTACTGACATTAATTCATCTTACATCATTTTGCATAAGACAGATAGTGAGGAACAGTGTTGTTCATCTTCTTTTAAAAAAGTAATTAGTTACAATTACAAGTTACTTGTCCGAAAAAGTAATTGAGTTAGTTACATAGTTACATAGTTAGTCAGGTTGAAAAAAGACACAAGTCCATCCAGTTCAACCACAAAAAAATAAACAAACAAAATAAAAAACACAATACAATCCCATACACCCAACTCCATACCCACAGTTGATCCAGAGGAAGGCAAAAAACCCCAGCAGAGCATGATCCAATTTGCTACAGCAGGGGAAAAAATTCCCTCCTGATCCCCCGAGAGGCAATCGGATTTACCCTGGATCAACTTTACCTACAAATCTTAGTACTCAGTTATTTTATGTACATTTAGGAAAGAATCCAGGCCTTTCTTAAAGCAATCTACTGAGCTGGCCAGAACCACCTCTGGAGGGAGTCTGTTCCACATTTTCACAGCTCTTACTGTGAAAAAACCTTTCCGTATTTGGAGGTGAAATCTCTTTTCCTCTAGACGTAAAGAGTGCCCCCTTGTCCTCAGTGTTGACCGTAAAGTGAATAACTCAACACCAAGTACACTGTATGGACCTCTTATATATTTGTACATGTTGATCATATCCCCCCTAATTCTCCTCTTCTCAAGAGTGAATAGATTTAGTTCTTCTAATCTTTCCTCATAGCTGAGCTCCTCCATGCCTCTTATCAGTTTGGTAGCTCTTCTCTGCACTTTCTCCAGTTCTCCGATATCCTTTTTGAGAACTGGTGCCCAAAACTGAACTGCATATTCCAGATGAGGTCTTCAGCTTGGCATTGCATGCCATTATTGAGCTTATGATCAACTAAAACCCCCAGATCCTTCTCCACTACAGATCCCCCCAGTTGTACTCCCCCTAGTATGTATGATGCATGCATATTCTTAGCCCCCAAGTGCATAACTTTACATTTAGTGACTCATTTAGTGACTCAGATACTTTATTGGCAAAGTAACTAGTTACTCGGCAAAGTAACTGACTTTTTTTTTTAATATTCTACAATAATCTATAATTTATTGTAGCAACGATAAAATGTACCTTAAGGTACAATATATAAAAATAAAGTATGTTCCCAGAATCATAATACCCTGCCTATAACCTCACAGCATCCCATATAGATCAATAGCTTTTTCTAGCATAACAAATATAACTCCAACCAGTGGCACAGTGGGGACAATTAAAGGGCACAGCGGCGACAATTAAAGGGCACAGTGGTGACAATTAAAGGGCACAGTGGTGACAATTAAAGGGCACAGTGGCTGCGTTTGATGGCATGGCACAGTGGTGACAATTAATGGCACAGTGGCTGCGTTTGATGGCATGGCACAGTGGTGACAATTAATGGCACAGTGGCTGCGTTTGATGGCATGGCACAGTGGTGACAATTAATGGCACAGTGGCTGCGTTTGATGGCATGGCACAGTGATGATAATTGATGGAACAGTGGCTGCATTTGATGGGCATGTACTGTATACTTACAGTTGCAGGGAATGCGTCAACTGCTTGTGAATGGCAGTGACAACTTTCTAGCTGTATAGCTCCAAAAGCAAGGTTCAGACTAGAAACCAAACACTCCTGAGGTTATCCCTGGTAGTAACTTAGTTGGTGGGAGAAACTACTGCCATCTGACACTCCTGTGCTGTCACACTGACATATAAGCTTTCAAATGGCTTCCAGTTGCCATTCATATTCCACTGCCACCCTCTCCTCAGTCCCCCCCCCTCAGTCCCAGACACTTCCACAACGGTCACCGGTCCTCACCTGCTCTTACTGAAGTTGATCCGTACCGTCGGGTGACGGCGGCATCTGCGGGCGGGTGACGGCGGCATCGGCGGCATCTGCGGGCGGGTGATGGCGGCATCGGTGGGTGAAGGCGGCTGAGCTCTCCAGGCGCGTGCATGCGCCACCCGCGATCACAGACAGACAGGCCAGCTCAGGCCTGTGGCCACATGACCCGCCGTGACCCAATCACAGCCCAGCTCAGGCCTATGGCCACATGACCCACCATGACCCAATCACAGGCCAGCTCAGGCCTGTGGCCACCCAGTCTGCTGCCATCTAATGGCGGTAGAAGTAATTGCAGTAAAGCCGCCCAAGTGATGGGAACGGAGTTGCCGAGAGGGTAAAAGTAATCTGGTAGATTACTCGTTACCCTCAGGAGGCCCATCGTTACGTAACGGCGTTTATTTAAACGCCGTTACTTACAACACTGGTGAGGAATCTACAATTGTGTTCGGAATTGGTAAAATATAGCTAGCTCTCCATAAAGTTCTTCCTAAGCATGTGTATCATAGCAAAGTTGACAGGCAAATTGGTGCATTCAAAAAACATTTTGGCTACCTTGACCTTTAGCAGTATTTTCAGGATGAGCAATATAATGTAATGTCATTTTCAAGTACACTTTCATTGACAGTTACTGTGTATTCCCAAAACCTTCTGAAGGTTTGAACAAGGAATAGTAATAACTATTTTTTTTTTGTGCAGCACTTATGACAAGCTATTTTTTTTATTTGATCTGACATCTCTAAACTGACTACAGCTTTGGTTGTCAGAGTTTATATTGTTGCTATGGGTTACTGCACATTGCACATCATCTGTCTTATTAATTAAAACTGGTAATATATTAATACTGGCAGAATTTCAAATACAGTCAAATCAAACTATTTCATACTTACGATGCTTTGTTTCTGCACCTTCTGTCTGGTCTGTAATTGTATGTTATAATCTTCATCCTCTCTTTTCATACGCGTTGTGTATGATTCGGCTTCTTTCAATAGCTGTGAAGAGGTATCGTTTACATTGTTCAGCTGCAGCTCCTGTAGATTATAATTTTGCCTTAAAAGGGCAAAAAGTATATTATTAAATATATTTGAATCGTACCAGCATTTTGTATGAATGGATTATGATAATGAAACAAATGCTATTTTAATAATTCAAGCAAACAAATCTGAAACTTTTCCATACAAACATTCAGATTCATTTGGTGGACTGGAGCAATCAGTTAAACTACTGCTTTGTAACCAACTGAAGGCATATTTTTCTTTTGTGTTGGATAAAGCATTGGGGGGGGGGGTACAACCCCTGTATTTTTTTATTTTTTTATGCCATCTGTTTCCCATTAGGGAGATCTCCATTCAGTTCCTGTCCCAAACTCAGAACAGAAAGTGAGAGGAAATCCCTCCAAACTGAGGGAAAGCCCTACTGATTACAGGGTCATCACACCTAAAGTCCTCGTTTGAAGATGTCCCCTCTATTCCTGTTCTGATATAAACCCAAAATGTGGGATTCCATTTCATTTTCACTTTCAATGATAACAGTGACCAGGACAAAAAGGTAAAGAGAGTGAAGCTCCCTACCGGGAACACAGACAGTAATAAAACATACTGGCAGGTGTTCTAAACTCTCTCTACTCTATGCATTGTGTTAGTTTGACCTTGTGTTGCAAACCTGCTATTCTATCATTGAAACTAACATGATTGATTCCATATTCCTGATGTTAAGGAATACACATGGCCAAATATCAGGCGGCATCACCCACTTCAATAGAAACCGGCCGACATTTGGCCCGTGTGTTCAGCTGGCTTCCATCAAAGCGGCATGACCGAAAAAGGTATGGCGATCGGCACCCAATCAGCGCTCTCAGGCTGGGCGCCCCCATGTCAGAACACAATAGCACACCAGGGGATATCACTGTATTAACATTTTATTGTTAGTACAGCGGCTCCTCCTGTGCTCTTCAGTTTTTTTTGTCAATCAGCCTGCTGTGTTAAACCCAAAAAGAAAACACACTAGAGTGTACCAGGCCTTGTACTTTTGCTTTTTAGACTCGGCAACTATGTTTGGTGTCTGGTGTGTATGCACCGCTATTACTACCTCTCCCCACTATGCCCTTTCTCTCCCATTCTGTCCAGTACAGCCTACAAATTCCCTTTCAGCCAAAAGCATCCTCAGTCTATGTAGCCTACTTTTTCAGATTTTTTGCTAATCTTCAATAAAGACTGAAAGTAAACCTAGAATTCTCAACACAGTGTATCATTTAGTTTTTCCCTATCCCCTAACATTAAAAAAAACACCCAAGTGCAAAAAGCAGGTTTGAATGATGAGATTTGTTAGATAGTTGTATATATAATTAAAAAACATAAATGGTGAAAAAAAAATAAAGGCATGCAATACAACATCATTTGTGGTTTGAAAAAGAGCATTTGTGATCCGCTGAATGACAGCAAATAACTGGTATATTAACAGAAGTTAAAAAAAGCTTTTCTTAAATTACATTTTAAATTATTTTTGTAAAAACAAAAATCACAATTAAATGTCACTTAGTCGGCACAGAAAAGTAGAGATAACTTACTCCAGTGTTGCAATTGCTTTCTGAGTTGACTTCATGGTCTTCTGAATAACATTCCCATATAATATTAGATCTTGTGTTGATTTCTGAAATTGTAGTACACGCTCAATTGTATTCTTTAATTCTTCAGAAACCTCTGATATTTTAATCTGAAGGGAGAAAAATGTAATATTTTATACTAATGATAATATTATAGATACAAATGATATTGAAAATCAATGCAGCAAACACTGACCACCTTGTGAACTTGAGGTTCTTAATATTGTTTATCCTTACATCCTTAGAATGTCTATAATTAAAGGACAAGTAGGCTTCTCTAAAGAGTTTTTTGGGCATATAAATGCATAGGGCACAGGTTGTATACCTCCACTGGACTTACATGTAAATCCCAACAACTTTAATTAAACTAAAGCCCCGTACACATGGGCAGAATGTTGGGAGACATATGTTGGTTAAAAAAAGAACAGCCCGTGTATAGGCGAGTCTGTCCGGCAGAAGCCTACCGTTCAGCCAGCTTCTGTTGGATGCTGGAAAAACAGCATTTGATCGACTCCTGATCAGCGCTCCCGGCCAATGGCAGAGAGTGCTGATCGGAGTATTCTGGCGGGGGGGTGTCCCCTGTCAGAACACAACAGATCAGTGGGGGAGACCGCTGGACTAACCTTGCATGGTTGTGGAACAACAAGTGGGATTACTTGCTGTATACTGGTTATCGACCTCTGTGAAGCAAGATATTTTGCTCCTGGTTTCCATCTATAAAGTCGATATACTGATCCATAAGGGTGATCCCCATTTTTTGTCATTTATCACATTGGATGTCACACTTCTGTGATAGCAAATAGCAATCCATAGATTAGAAAATCTGTCTTCATACCATCTATCGGTCCTTCCTGCTTGTGCCCCTCCTTTCCCCTATCTTAAACTCCTTTAGCCCACTACACCAAGTATTCCAAAGTGAGACTTGGGCCATTTGCATTCCTGCTACGGACGGTCTGGCTGTGGGTTGGGCCTCTCCCCTCATATTTGGCTTCCCCTTTTGACCTCCAATGTCTTCTGACCGCGCTTGCTTCCATCTCCTTGGTTGACGTTGGGGTCAGTGCAGCCAATTTTCTCCCTTGTTTACTGTCTTCAATCCCATTGTTTTCGTATCCAAGACACCTGCTTCTATATATCTCTGATATCATAAACCTCTATACCACTTGCTCCTGACGAAGAGGAACAATGTTTCACCTTGAAACGCGTAGAGTTTCACCCTGTGCACAAGAGTGATGTAAACTAAGTGGCTTTTTATGATATACATTATTGAATCTGTAAACGTGTGATGCAAATTGTTCTATGTATCCATGTTTTTAGAATTTATAACATAAAACTTATATAATTTTTTTATATATTCATCGTCTATATACACAATTCTTGAAGTCATTGCCTTCTAAAGTCCCGTTAGAGGGTTCTTCTTTTGCTATTTCTAACCTTGCATGGTTAGTGCACTGTCTCCAACTGGAGCTGAAAGTTTTTTTCATGCAACCCAAAACTGAATATGAGACACACAGGCTGCCACTGATTGAGGCTAACTGTTAAAACCCAAATTCACTTTAACATAAAATTGAAAATACGCATTGCCCGCCACCTATTAAAATAGAAAACCAGCCTTTTCTGCAATACTCACCCCTTTTACAGCACTGTCCCTTAAGAATTTTCTCTCCTGACAGCTGCGACCCAGCATTATATAACCCACTTCCATTTCACCCAGGGCATCATTGCCTCCCACCCCCGAGTGTGTATGATTGTTGCCCTAGGCTTTCTGAATTCTGAACAGAACAACTCTCAGATTTTATTACATTAATGCAATTCAATGCCGAAGTATGAATGCCCACTGCTAGATAGAAGAAAAAGAGGAAGAGGAACTTCTGACATATACGTCTATTATATATAAGCAATTTATAAAGTACATATCAGTCCTAGGCCCATGATGGAGTTTACAATTTAATGTCATACTCATACATGCACCATACGGCCAGTTTAGTCACATCAACTTATAACTCTGTTATTGGGACATTTATGAACCACACGCACACTAAGGAGCCCCTCACACAGACTATTTTCCTCTTGGGATTTGAACACCAGACTGCAAGACAACACTAACCATTTGAGTGTTAATACTGTATACAAACTTATATGAGTTATTTTAATCACTTCCATACCGGGCACTTTTACCCCCTTCCTGCGCAGGCCAATTTTCATTTTTCACTGCTGTCTCACTTTGAATGACTATTGCGCATCATGCAACACTGCACCCAAACTAAATTTTTATCATTATGTTTACACAATCAAAGCTTTCTTTTGGTTATACTTTATCACTACTGGGCTGTTTATTTTTTGCTAAATAAACGAAAAAAAGACCAAATATAAATAAATAAAAATAAAACATGTTTTTCTTCTTTTCTGTTATAACATTTTGCAAATAAATAATTTTTCTTCAAAAATTTCAGCCAAAATGTAATGAAAATAACCCAAATCAGTGTATATTATTTAGTCTGCAATAAAGTTATACAGACCACAAACTATGGTATATATCTGAAAATTGATCAATCCTGATGTACTGATGGCCTATCTCATTTTTTGAGGCCTAAAAATGTCAGGACAGTACAGATATCCCACAACTGACCCTTTTATGGAATATAGACAGTCTAAGATATTTAGTAAGAAGCCTGGCAAGTTTTTTGAAGTTGTATTTTTTTTTTACTTACTGTCTCCAGTGCAGTACAGTGTCATCATATAACTTTGCCCAGAGCAATATAGTGTTGCCATAGTAACATTGTACTACTCTGGGCAAGTGACCAGCATTTTTTTTTCACTGGATTTCATTGCTATAAGCAAGCATTTTACAGAATAAAATTGATTCATTCAGGTTGTTTTGCTGTGATTAGCTGTGATTGGCCACAGCTGATCACATGGTACAGCCGGTTACAAATCGCACGTGAGGCGTGATCTGGGAGGACGTCAAATGACGTCCACCCACATCGACGAGAGTCCTGCCCAGCCGTCATTTTGCTATAGGCTGGGTGGGAAGTGGTTAACAGGGTAATTATTTTTCCCTTACTTTCTTATCAAAATGTTCAATTCACGTACCTAAATGCCGCATATGTCTGAAATGATGTAGCTATTATTTGAAGTGTAGGTCAGAGCAAAAAAAGTTTTACAATCAGTACATTTGGCCAATAAATGCACTCATCTCCATCCTTTATCCCATTAAACGAGCTAAAAGTCCAGAAAAATACCTTTCAATCTGCCTAAAAAATCCAGTGAGTTCCTAACTTCCCATAGTAAACTGACGATGCCACCCCCAGAGAAATGTGCAGGGATGTACTTATGCATTTTGTTGATTTTGCCTGGGTATAAGCTTCAACTGTTGCAAGTTTTTTGATTTTGTGAATTGATACTTTTGTTATGATAAATAGGTATTTTATTTCTACCTTGGACGGCTCATTTTTCTGCCCCCCTCATAGAATCTATCATCACCAGTCAGAAACTAGTGATAAGCAGTGAAAAAAACATCTGATCATTTTTAATATCATAATTTACTTTTACACACATTTATTGAAAAAAAAAATGTTTATTTTTTTTCCAATACATGTTTAATGTATTGGAAATTTGAATATTATCAGTTGGGATGGGTAATACATATTATAGTTTTTAAGACACAAGTAAAAATGAGCATTAGTGTTTCATCCACTGCAACCAACCAAATCGTATTTTTTTAACCCGCAATAAAAATCTGATTGCTTGCTATGGGCAATATAAACGCTTCCCTCTAGTTTTTATAAACTTGCAATATTTTTCTATATATAAGCTTATGAATTCAGGTTTTCTTCCATTATCAGTATTAGTCATGTTATGTGATTTTATATCGAAAACATGCTTAGTACAGTAATGAATTTCACAATAATACAGCTCTCTGGAATTAAATACAAAGTCTTTTATATGAGAAAAGTGCAAATGTGTTTTTTGTGTTTTTGGGGGTTTTACTGACACATTAATAGCAAGGTCTGAAGATGTTACAAATAATTCTGTCTTGCAGCTGATACAATCTTGTAACTAATAGACTGGCTGAGATTACCCATCATTTACAAGAAGGTGCCATCTGCTGAGCAAAAGTGTAATAAGCAAGCAATTTCAATTATATGTGAAATCTTTTTCTTTCTTTATTGATTTTCTCTGTCGTTTTCCTAAAGCCCCGAAGCAATCCACACTAGTTTGGCAAGTGAACAGAACAGCCGTGTCTCCAGTGACCCCAATATCAATTTTGCTTTTTATTCTACCCTCTCTTAAGGCTATGGGCCTAATAGACTACGTCAAGCAAGAGAAGGAAAACTACTATATACATCCAAGGCAACTGACTAGAAATGGCAGGCTTCTCGTGAGAGCCTAATATAATATTTTCAGAATTGACCTATGCACTTTAAACCAGGGATGGGCATCCTTCAGCACCACAGCACTTAATCAGCTATCGAACATTTCCCATGGAGCACAAGTTAGGCACTGGGAGGATGTAGATCACTAACTGTTGGCAGGAAACTTTTTACACACATATAGAACAGCTATTGTGTATTTTTATATATATGTATATTGGCCTTGTTAGTGTAATTTTATTTTTGATTTGGTATTCATATTTACATTTTTACCATATTTCACATAATGATTTTTCATGTATAAATACAAGTAACCACTAGAAGACACACCTATCTAATGTCATACAGCACAATTTCAATTTCTTCAAAATAACTGCTGTAAAGATTTCCTTTTTTTTTCTTTTAATTGTACAAAGAAATTCCACTACATTATGTCTATCAAGCATAGTTTAACCACTTCCATACCAGGTACTTACGCAGCTTCCCGCCCAAGCCAATTTTCAGCTTTCAGCACTGTCGCACTTTGAATGGCAATTGCGCGGTCATGCTACACTGTACCCAAACAAAATTGGCGTCCTTTTTTCCCCACAAATAGAGCTTTCTTTTGGTGGTATTCGATCACCTCTGCGATTTTTTTTTTTGCGCAACAACTAAAAAAAGGCTGAAAATTTGGAAAAAAAATTACGTTTTTATTTTTTTCTGTTAATTTTTTTGTAAATAAGTTTTCTCTTTCAATTACGGGCACTGATATGGCGGCACTAATGGGCACCGATGAGATGGCACTGATGGACATCGATGAGGTAGTACTGACGGGCACAGATGAGGTGGCACTGATTGGCGGCGCTGGTATGCGACACTGATGGGCACACATAGGCGGCACTGATGGGCACACATAGGCGGCACTGATGGGCACACATAGGCGGCACTGATGGGCACACATAGGCGGAACTGATGGGCACACATAGGCGGCACTGATGGGCACACATAGGCGGCACTGGGCACTCATAGGCGGCACAGATGGGCACTCATGGGCGGCACTGATGGATACTTATGGGTGGCACAGGTGGGCACTGATAGGTGGGCACTGGGCATGGATGGGCACTGTGGGGTGGCACTGATGGACACTGGGGTGGCGCTGATGGACACTGGGGTGGCGCTGATGGACACTGGGGTGGCAGCACTGATTTTTGCCAGGTTGCCAGTCAGTGCCCATTTGTGGGCACTGACTGGCATCTTTTTTTTTTTCTTTATGCTTTTTATTTTTTTATTTTTCTGTCATTTTTTTTTTTTATTTTTTTTTCTGTCATTTTTTTTTTTTGCCCACCCTGGTGCTCCAGGGTGGGCATCCCTGGTGGTCCAGTGTGGCGATCCGAGGGGGGGCTGCGCTGATAAACAATCAGCGCTAACCCCCCCTGTCAGGAGAGCCGCCGATCGGCTATCCTCTACTCGCGTCTGTCAGACGCGAGTGAGGAAGAGCCTTCGGCGGCTCTTCCTGTTTACATCGTGATCAGCCGTGGTTGGACACGGCTGATCACGTGGTAAAGAGTCTCCGCCGGAGGCTCTTTACCGAGATCGGAGATGCAGGGTGTCAGACTGACACCCCGCATCACCGATCGCCGCGATGCGCGCCCCCACGGGCGCGCGCGGCATGAAATCCTGCAGGACGTTCTAGAACGTCCTGTCAGGATTTCATAACCACTTCCCGGACGTAAATCGGCCATAGGCCGGGCGGGAAGTGGTTAAAGGGTAACTCCACTTTTGTTGAGGAAAAAAAAGCATCCCTCTCTGGGTGATCTATGCACATTACAAGGATTTTACCAAACTTTGTTGCAGATTCCTACCTTTTGTTATTCTGAAGAAATCCCTCTGTGTTTCTCTGTGTCCATGTGGAAAAGTGAGTCTATTAGGAGTGGTTTCATAATTATCAATCAGCTGCTGCATCTATAGGACACTAATGAGGAACTCAACAGGGCCTGCATCCCTTTAGGTGTGTTCATATTGGGAGTATCTCACCAAAAATGACATGTTTGCTGCAGGGGCTGCCTGAAATTTGATTTGTATCTTAGTGCAGACTTCTGGGAAAATCAGTGAGCCTATCACACAAGCAAGAAATTATGTTTATAAGGGACATTCTGTACACACTCTGTGCACATAGCAACTCCGGGTTGCCATATTGCATTTTACAGAAAATCACAAAGCTGCAGATTGTAAAGGAAATGTCATTATTTATTAATATTCAATAAATATTACGCATGTCGCAATTGTAATATATTTTTTTCTTTGTTTATAATTCCCCCCCACAAAAGTGGAGTTACCCTCTAAAAGAACATGGAAATTCACATGCAAACTAAAACCTTGGACAAATGAATACAAATTAAAGAGACATATTAACTTACTAATTCAAAGTGACAGTGCGCCCTAATATACCCCTACCTTATACTTATCTATCCATGCTCTCTCCACAACTCCCTGCTGCAGAAATGTACCCCGAGGGTAAGTTCCAGTGTAAATGGTGCTGCGCTAATTGTAAACCAACATAATAAGCAATATATCCCGTATATCAGTAAATATCAATAATTAACATATACCTAAAGCCTCGTACACACGCTCGGTTTACTCGGCAAGAACCAGCAAGAAAACTGCTGGCAGAGCTTTCTTGCCGAGTATACCGAGCGTGTGTACGTCGCTTTCAGGATTCTCGACAAGAAAACTGCCCATGTTCTCTATTTTCTCGTCGTAAGATTCTTGGCAGTTTTGCTGCCGAGAAACCCGAGAGTGTTTTCGCGCAAGCTCGAAATGACTTTGACGCATGCGCAGTAGCTTCCACGCATCGGTAGTGTGAAGCAAGATGGCGGCGACGGCATCAAATGTGACAAGCGCATGCTCGTCTTACGCGATGACGTCACTGCGTTTTTGCCGGGTTCTTTAGAAAGGTCTGTCTACTTTCACTTTAGGTAGTGGTCCAGGCATGTGATATTTAAGAAACATGTTTGATTTTCCCTGGTTGCTAAGGAGTGGGCTGACGCTGCCACGTCCTTAATGACCATGACTCATGTGCTGTCATCCGGGTTCCCTGCTGACAGCAGAATGTAAACAAAATAATTGCAGGCTTTTTAAAATTCTGAAAAAAATGGCATGGGGTTCCTCTTAAAATCCATATCAGACCCGAACAGTGTGGTCCCCCCACCCAATCCATACCAGACAAAAGCATGCAGCCCAGAAGCCTAGAAAAGGGGGGGGGGCAAGCGAGCATGCTCTCAACATGGGGGGGGTCGTTGGAGCAGGGAGACTCCCCCTGAAGCACCTTGTCCCCATACTGATGAGGAAAAGGGTCTCTTCCCACAAGGGGTCCCCCAGATCCCACCCTTCCCCCATGTTAATAAGCATGGGGTACATAGTACAGAGCAACAGAAAGAAGGACCATTGTGCAGCTATGATGGCCCCCGATGCCCTACTTTCTGAAATCTCTAGTGTGCGCTCCACATGCTAGAGGTGAGGTAGGCAGGTGTGACATCACAGTCAATAGCCTTGACCAATGCGTTTTGTCTCCACTAGACGTTGTCAGGGACAGATGTTCATTGTGCACCCTCTGCCCCCTTACATGTATGCTCTTCTTATAATTCATTGGTATACCTACTCATCCCGCCATGTGGAGTTGGGTCCTCATGCCCCTGTCTCCCCCAGGTTGTTTAATTGGATGCCCTATGATCTGCCATATTGATTGCTGTCCTGCTATTATATTGGGTTCTGAGGAAGCCAGATTTGATGAAACGTTGACCTGTTGACCATAAATCAACAGACTCTACTTCTACAGCTATTATTTTGCCGTACATGCTGTTTATGCATCGACTTCTGGCACCCTTAGGCCTCGTACACACGACCAAACATGTCTGCTGAAACTGGTCCGCTGACCAGTTTCAGCAGACATGTTCGGTCGTCTGTACGGCCGACCGGACAAATGTCCGGCGGATCGGACAGGTTTCCAGCGGACAAATGTTTCTTAGCATGCTAAGAAACATGTCCGCTGGAACCATGTCCGTCGGACATGTTCGGTCGTCTGTACAGACTCACCGGACATGTCCGATCGGCCGCCATCCCTCGCATGCGTCAAAGTGATTCCAGGGTCGCGCACGTCGCTGCGTCATCGTCGCGGCGACGGCGCGGCCACGTCACCGCGCTGTCTGTCCGGATTTCGGTTTGATGGTGTGTACAACCATCAGACTGAAATCTCCGCTCGTCTGTACGAGGACTTAGTAGGGCAAATACCTTAGACTGTGTTTATTACCTGGATCACATTGGGGCATTTTATTCTGGTACTTTAATCCATGTATTTTAATGCATACAATAAAATGTATTATGTTTTATAATTTTGTGTGGTCTCCCATATTGAGCCAATAAAGTTTGGTTCCTTCTAGGTTGGGGTTGATTTAGTCAACTTGTATTTTTATGTGTTCCACTATCTGTACCCCCTCCCCTTTTCCCTACACTAACCTGACTCCTCCATGTTTCCAGTGCTATGCCCATCTGCAGATTTGTTCTCTCTTCTCCCTGCTCTCATGAACCATGGGCTCCTGCTGCTGTCAGTCAAATCCCGTGAGGAGGGAGAGAGGGGCAGAGCCACACCACGCTGTATGAGTCTATATATGCACACAGCCTAGCAGATGAGCACACCCATGTGGCTTGCTATGGGGGAACATGCAGGAGGGAAAGAGTGAAGAGCACAAGCGGCGGACTCCAGAAAAGGAGGTAGGGGGCTGCTCTGTGCAATGCCCTTGGGCAAAGCAGGTAAGTATAACTTTGCACTGAAGACTATTCATTTATTTATTTATTTTTTAAGTATTCTCACTTTTCAGCCTTTTTTCAGAAGTGGCTACAACCTTTGCAGGATACTGTACATATTTTTATATAAAATTCAAGCACACTTGAACGATAATACACTTTAGGGCTGATTTTTTAAAACTGGAGAGTGCAAAATCTGGTGCAGCTTTCGCATGGTAGCCAATTAGCTTCGAACTTGCTTAATTAACCACTTGCCCACCAGGTAAATTCTGGCACTTCTCTCCTTCATGTGAAAATCACAATTTTTTTGCTAGAAAATTTATCAGAACCCCCAAACATTATATTTTTTTTTTTAGCAGACATCCTAGGGAATAAAATGGCAGTCATTGCAATACTTTTTGTCACACCGTATTTGCGCAGCGGTCTTACAAGCGCACTTTTTTTGGATAAAAATCACTTTTTTGAATTAAAAAATAAGACAACAATACATTTTGCCCAATTTTTTTATATATTGTGAAAGATAATGTTACGCCGAGTAAAATGATACCCAACATGTCACGCTTAAAAATTGCGCCCGCTCGTGGCATGGCGTCAAACTTTTACCCTTAAAAATCTCGATAGGCGACGTTTAAAAAATTCTACAGGTTGCATTTTTTGAGTTGCAGAGTAGGTCTAGGGCTAGAATTATTGCTCTCGCTCTAACGATCGCGGCGATACCTCACTTGTGTGGTTTGAATACCGTTTTCATATGCGGGCGCTACTCGCGTATGCGTTTACTTCTGCGCGCGAGCTCGTCGGGACGGGGCGCTTTAAAAAATTTTTTTTTGGTTTTCTTATTTATTTTTATTTAGTTTTATAATTTTTTACACTGAAAAAAATAAAATAAAAAAAATTGATCACTTTTATTCCTATTACAAGGAATGTAAACATCCCTTGTAATAGAAAAAAGCATGACAGGTCCTCTTAAATATGAGATCTGGGGTCAAAAAGACCTCAGATCTCATAATTAGACTTAAATGCAAAAAAAAAAATAAAAAAAAAAAAATGTCATTTTTTCAAATGACAAAAAAAAAAATGTTTCTTTAAGAGGCTGGGCGGGACTGACGTTTTGACGTCACTTCCGCCCAGCAGAGCTATGAGGACGGGTGAAGGAGATTTCTCCTTCAGTCCCGTCCCCGCTCAGCTGCCGGACACATCGGATCCCCTCCGCCGCTACCGACGGCTCCGGTAAGCGGCGGAGAGCGCGGGAGAGCGGCGGGAGGGGGGGGGGCCCTCTCCCGCCACCGATAACGGCGATCTCGCGCCGAATCCGCCGCGGAGACCGCCGTTATCGTGTACACCACCGCCCCCTGCAAAGATGAATATCTCGGTTGTGGCAGCAGCTGCTGCCGTTATCGAGATATTCAACTTTAAAAAGGAGGACGTCTTTTTGACATGGGGCGGTGGTCAAGAGGTTAAGCTTTGACAAAAAAATGAAGGCTGATTGGTTTCTATGCAGAGCTGCACCAGAGTTTGCACTCTCCAGTTTTAGTAAATCAACCCCTTTGACTCTACTTACACGGTTGTGATGCAGTAATGTGCTTGTTATATGTTGATGCGATACGATTCTGGATATCTGGATGGTACTCAATGCACCTTCTCAACACATGTACATTCTTTCCTTTCCATGCAGTAGAGCAGCCAATATAATGTCCAGGGTTTGGTATCCTAAAAAATGTTTTGTCTGTATCCATCCTTTACGATTACCATACATCTATAAGAGAAGCTCTTATTGCATTGGGAAAAAAAAACCCATCAGATGTGTCTTGGTACAGGCCTATTTTTAATGTTTTACTTTCCTTCCATGTGTCTAATGCCCCTTTCACACTGGGGCATTTTTCGGGCGTTATTCGAGCGTTTTTCGGGCGTTATTCGAGCGTTTTTCAAGTGTTTTTCGAGCGTTTTTCAGGCGAAGCCTCATCTGCAATCCCAATGTGAAAGCCTGAGTGCTTTCAGAGCCCTTTCACACTGCCAGCGCCCGAAAAATGCTGGTAAAGCACCGCTTAGACTCTAACGTTTTAGGGCGTTTTTGCAGTGCCTCAGTGTAAAAAGGACAAGGCGTTTTTACAGCGCTTTCAATTCATTTCAATGGAGAGGGGCGTTTTTAGAGCGTTTTTTTCCAGCGCCCAAAAGCTGCTCCAAAGATGCTGCTTTCAGGACTTTTTTTCAACGCCCCGTCAGTGCAACGCCTCAGCGTAAAAGGGCAAGGCATTTTTACAGCGCTTTCAATTTCTTTCAATGGAGAGGGGTGTTTTTGGAGCATTTTTTTAAACTTTCAAAAGCTGCTCCAAAGATGCTGTTTGCAGGACTCAGTGAAAGGGTCCATTGAGATGCATAGAGAGCGTTTTATGAGCATTTTAATAGCGCTATTTTTAACGCTAAAACGCTGTAAAAAAGCTTCAGTGTGAAAGAGGTCTTAATGTTAGAGGCAAGGGACTTCATGAACTTCATAAACCTCTTTTTCATAGAAAGAATTATTACTTTACTGCAAATGCACATCGGTTAGGTTATGTAGCCAGAGAAAAAGTGCTCTTATGGGGCTTTATACCTGAAGAACCCCTGTATATACAATGTGCTACTTCACCAAAACTCAAATATTCTATTTTATTTACAATATTGGTTTAGTGCTCAAAATTTCAATAATTTTCCTCTGCACTTGTTAGCAAGATTTCCTTATTAAAGAGTATTAAAGCTCCTACAGTGTTTACCAATATTGGTGTATTTTAATATTTTAGAAGGAGTTGTAAATTATGCAAAATACGCAAAAATTTACATTATATTCAGATATAATTTGTGCCAAATGTGATGACCGAGATTTCTTGAAAATCAATATGTTGCTTGTCAATGATCTAATCATTTGTGTTGCAGAATCTTCTTGGTATATAAAAAACCAAAAAATAAGTCTGCCCCTTTACCTGTGTATTGTTTAATTGTTGCTCCAGTGTTCTTTTTTGGTACCCTAATTGCTGTCTGGTCGTACTGAACTTCTCATCACATTGCTCCTTCTTCTGGCGAATACTACTAAGCTCCTAAAGAAAACAAATGCATAAAATAATTATTAGTGAATGATGTATGTGTCTACAATGCAACTTAACTCCGTGTAGTGAGTACAAGAGCCAGCTAGACCAGATTGAGCTAAATTATAAAAATAGAGCACATTTTTAAAAACCTGTACTAGAAAGCTGACTTCTGGAGCACAAGCTCAGCAAGTTAGAATACATGTACTGTATTACACCTACCAATACCACATTTGTTGAATGGAATCTTCACTCACTTCCAGAGTTATGGTTGCCACTAGGATATTCATCATCTAATACTTTTAGATGTGTCAGATGCCTACATCTTCAAACTGCAATTCTTTCTCGGGCAGAACTTGATCCTTCCCATGCTTCTAAAAGCTAACAAGTCCATGTTGTGAAAGGTTTACTATTGTACCTGGAAAGCATAGTTTGCCTGGTGCAAGATGAGAAAATGTCACCCCAGGTATGTGCAAGGTCTAGAATTAGACCCCAAAACTCCAAGCAATGTGTTGGTTCCAGCACTAACTTCCAAAGCTTCAGGATCTAACTAAACGTTCACAGTATGGACAGTCAAGCAGACATTATGAGGTGTATTTACTAAAATTGGAGATTGCAAAATATGGTGCAGCTCTGCATAGAACTCAATCATCTTCCTGTTTTTTTTGTCCAAGATTAATTGAACAAACTGAAGTTAGAAGTTGATTGGCTACCATGCATAGCTGCGTCAGATTCCGGGTGCTCCAGTTTTAGTAAATCCCCCCCCCCTGTGTGTCTTTACCCACTCTTCTCTTAGCAGGAAGTTGTCCAGATATCCTACAAGCTGTATGCCCTTTAAGTGTAAAAAGGCCAGTACCATAGCTTGAACCTTGGGGAACCCAAGGTGCACAAAAAAAAGACTAAATTGAAGGACTATAAATTGAGTGTTGTGTGCCCACAGCAAATCATGGGTAGCGCTAGTAGGTTGTAAAATTGGGGATATGTAAAGGGAAGCTATGAGGAGCCTGCTGGATTCCATGTAAATGTTTTGCACGCAAATGCAAACAATGACCTCTGTGAGATCCAGTATGGGGGGAATGCTCCTTTGCCTCAGGAAATGTTGAGGAGGTAGTAGAGTACAAACTTTGAATTACTGCAATGACTTCTTGAACTAGGAGGTCTGAACAGGGCAACATTGGGATCTGTTTTTGTAGAAAGGTTGGAAGATTTAACTTGATGCAGGTAGAATCAGTGATTGAAATGCTAACTTGTAGCTCTCAGATAACACATCTTTTACTCAGGCATTAGAGATGTTGTCAGTCCAGATGTCTGCAAAGGGTAATAGATGTCCCCTACTTTGGAAAGGGGGATCACCTCACTGCAAAGAGGACTTATCTCAGTAGGCAAATTTCCGATTTACTTTATGTGAGAGAACATCTTTCCAATGTGAGGGAAATCCCCTTTTACACAGTTGTCATTAAAACAAGTGTCCTTGTTGAAAAATGTCCTCTCCATTTCTATTTTAGTAGCAACTTGAAATTTTGGATATACACTTAGTTTCATTCCCAGGGACATAGGTGATCAGTGTATCTAGAAATGGATTTTCCCTAACACACTGCAATTAAAACCAGACTGTGTTTCTTATCAGGACTATATCCAAATTTAAAAAAAAGTCTTGTCTTTAGTTATACTTTACTCAGGGGTGCCCAAACTTTTGAAGAGCAAGGGCCACATAAACGACTTTATAACTGGTCGGGGGCCACAATGAGCAGAGCGGGCAGATGACAGGTCCATGTTTCCTCTGCATATGCAGAGATCGGTTGGAGGTATGTCGGTGTAAATGGACACAAGTCCATTTATTTACATCTGCCACTACATAGAGGTGAAGGGAGGGTCCGATTGGGTCTGACTCATCACGTGAAAGGGGCTTCTTGCACACTGATGAGCTGCGGTTTACCCACACTGCGGGTGCAGCACAGTACACTGTGGCTTTCCTGCAGGTTAGCTGCACTTTGCCATAGACTTCTATTATTTCCTGCAGGTGTGGTTCACTTTCAGAAAATGCACCAAACCCGCAGGTAATAACAGAAGTCTATGGCTCAGTGCAGGTAACCTACAAGTTCACTGCGCTGCACCTGCAGATCAGTTTCAAAGCAGCCCAGTACCCAGTAACTACTGCAGAACTGATATGCCCATACATACACTGTGATTTTAGTACTAAGCTTACCTTCACCTTCACAGTCTTCCATTCAGGTATCACCAGCTGTTGCTGTCCCAGGCAGAGTGCATTTGGTATCACTCCGCCTGTGACAAAAAGCCAGTGCTATACAGGAAGCAACGGCTTATGTAGCTCTGCTCCGCAGCCGCATACTACATCGCTAGCTTCATTCACAACACTGATGCTCTGGGATATAGGGTCGGAAACCTGCAATCTGGGCTTGCTAACCCGCCATCCCAGAGCAGGAGGTCGAGGGCCATATCAGAGTGCTCCACGGGCCACATTTGGCCCCCGGTCCACTGGTTGAGCACCCCCACTTTACATTATTTATTGTGGTCTTTGTCCCAATTTTGGTGAATGCCTTCACTTCCTGTACAGACAGGAAGTGATTTAAACTCTTCCCAGTGAGGACAGACTGCAGCCATTGGCTCCTGCTGCTATTATTCAAATCCTGTGGCGAGGGAGCAGGGGGAAGAGCAGAACATCACTGTATCTATAGATGCAGACAGGGTGGCTTGGGATAGACAAGGGAACAGGGTGGCTTGGGATAGAGCCTGATTGAGTGCCCCTCTAGGAAGTGGCTTCCTAGGGGAGCCCTTGCAGAAAAGAAGAAGCCTAGAGCACCAGCAGAGTATTCCAGAAGAGGAGGATCTACGCTGCTCTGTGCAAAACAATTGCGCTGAGCAGGTAATTATAACATGTTTATTATAAAAAATAAAAAATAAATCAAGGTTTACAATCACTTTAAGGTAAGCTGGAAAGCATATGTAACAGAAGAGATTATTTTCTTAATAATTTCGCTGAGTGCATGTCTATAGGCTATTTGAATATGACAATGGTAAGGAAACTTACTAGTTCACATTTGGTTCTGGAGTGGTGCAAAGCAAATATTTTAATATTTAAAATGTTTCAAAAAAGTGGTTGGGAAAGAAAATCATTTTTAAATCTAAACATTTCACCTTTCATATTTTGATTGTCACTATCTATACAACTGCCTTTAACAAGAAGAATATTTGCTAATTTGAAAACAAAGTAGAAATAAGATTCAAAGCTAAAGACAGAGATCTATTTCTCAATCCCCACCCCTTTACTCTACAAGACTAATGATGTGATCTTTGTCACTTTTTACTTCTATATTTTACTGGGGGGAAGAGCCTACAACATTACTCACTGACACCACCATTATCCAAAGGCTACAAAGTAAAACTAAATTGCGTCCACTAATGTTTTATGTTTGTCTGATTACATGACTGTGAAATAAAAATATCTTGCTTGCGATATGCTTGGTAGAAACACTGATCTATACCCATGGTTACAAATCGTTACAAATGGTTGATCTATACGAATGGTTAAAAAAAAGGTATCAAAATTAACAAAATGCAACAACAACAAAAAAAATGATAAAAGTAGCAGACTTAATTAATCACTTGCTCTTTTACTGCCATTGCACTTTATTTTTTCTTGTATCTTTACCAAAGCAGTGAAGTTCAACTAGGATACAATTGGGGATGATTTACTAAAGGTCTGCCAGACCAGAAAATCTGTACTTGCTTTCACTTCAGTCACTTGTTTTGTGTCTGCAAAATGATACCCTTTAACACACTGCAAGATACTATCCTCATTCTAGTGGCAGTGCTAATGCTTTGTTAGCAGATGGGAAGCTCTCTGCCCTTCATCACCACCCTGTTAAATGCATCTGCACTGAAATATGACTTGTTCATGGAGCAATGTTAGAGAAACGCTGTCAAAAGAACTCAACACAAATTTGAACTGTCAGGCCCCGTACACACGGCCGAGAAACTCGACGATCAAAACACATCGTTTTGCTCGTCGAGTTCCTTGTGAAGCCGCCGAGGATCTCGGCGAGCCAAGTTTCCCCGTTGACTAACGAGGAAATAGAGAACATGCTCTCTATTTGGCCCGACGAGATCCTCGTCGCTTTCCTCGGCCGAAAGTGTACACATGACCGGGTTTCTCGGCAGAATACAGCTTCGATCGAGTTTCTGGCTGAATTCTGCCGAGAAACTCGGTCGTGTGTACGGGGCCTGAGATGAGGCCACAAAGTGCGCATCTAATGTCAACTGTAATCTGATTGGAAGTTTCAAACCAGCACAGGGAACTCAACTTCCAGTGTGCCAGGTAAAAGTTCAGCTTTTAACTAAGGTACACAAAATTACTATGACAGATCCGCACCAAAGTTAAGTTAGTTTTAGGGATTAGGTTAGAGTTTGAGCAAGAGTCAAGGGTTTGGGGTTAAAGCTTTTGTTTAACCATCTAAGCCCTCATACTTTTATACCTCTTATGGGCCAAGCAATTTTGAAATTTCCACTCTGGGCCTGTGTCAGGTATGTACTCACCAAGGCCGAGATGTCGAGAGTGGTTCACCCTTGCGACTTGGTGCACTCCGTCCCCTGGAGGTGAGACAGAGGGAAGATGGCGCGAAGAGGCACTGGCTACCAGCAGGGAAGGTGGATCTTGGTAGTGCTGAGCCGTAAGAGCCAGGCAGAAGGGAGGTCAGCAAGAGCAGGCCGAGGGTCCTGCACAAGCAACAGGAAGTCAGTTCAATAAGTCCAGACAACAGGCCAGGGGCAGAAGAAGGTAGCAGATCCAAGGTTCAGGCAGAAGGTCAGGGGCTGGAGACAAGTAACAGATCCCAGGTACAGGCAGAAGGTCAGGGGCTGGAGACAAGTAGCAAATCCGAGAAACAAGCCAGGGGTTAGGTCCACGAGAGGAGAGCCGATCCGGGTCACAAGAAAGGTTCAGGTACAGGTAGACAGGAAGTCAGGTATAACAGGAAGCTGACAACAAACCAGCAACCTGTAATGGTGTCTGAGCTGTCTTATATAGGCCCGCCAGGATTCCGATTGGCGTGGTCGTGCGCATGCGTGCGCCGGTCTACCGGACCGCGCATGCGCCGATCTACCAACCTGCGCACGCATATGCGCCGAATCGCTGTTCCACCACGCATGTGCGCAGGACGGAGGCTGGCGTTGGCAAGATTTTTTCTCTAACAGTCTGTTTGTTAGGCAAGAATGTTATCATTACCTAACAATAAAAACCAATAAAAGCATACCAAAACAATACATACATTGGTATTTGAGGAATAAGCTAGGCTCTCTTTTGGCAATATTGCCTTCTAAAAATGTTTTTTGCAATCAAAGACAAAAAGATTTACCATGGTCCAGATAGTGGATGATGAGCACGACTGTCAGTGTCGGTAGACAGCTCACGATGAGGACGTGATGTGGCGTGAGTGAGGTGGGAGGTACCGGACGGCTCCATGGCGGCAGGAGACACACGCCGCTCTGAGGCCCCGTCAGCTCCACTCGTGGCCCCGCAGACTACAGCGTGAGAGGCCGGACTCTGCGAGGAACGAGCGGGTATCCCATCCCCGCCCGGGACCAGACATACTCAGGGGTCTCTACCTGAAGAGCGCCGGCGGACGAGTCCCTGCTGGACACGCTGCGCCGGAGAAACCAAAGCTGCTGCGCACTCAGCGCTGGATGAAAGGAAGCCGACTAGCAACCTGAGCATGCCTTAGGGGTTCTCAGAAGCCCATAAGCCCACCGGAGACACGCAGCCGGGCAGCGGTCCAGGAGGATAACCAAAGGGTCTGGTGAGGCGCTCAGTAGAGCCGAGTCTGATCGGGTCCCCCCCCCGTGACCCCCCCCCGTTTGTTATGACATTGCCCTCCAGAAGTACGTACACTTATACCCCATAAGGTGCCCTCTGATGTAAAAAATTGGACAAAAACTAGATGCTAGTCCTCTACTGGGTTTGTTATCCGTGACAGCTGCAATTGAAGGGAATATGAATATAAAATGTAACTGAACATATAACTCATACTGGTATAGGATGAAGTAATAGAGGGAATATCTGAGGGGTATGATATCTGGACTAATTTAGTTCTCCACCTGTTGCAATATCTCTACACTGCTTGCTGTTTATGATTTATTTAAGAGTCTGGCTCCCTGTCCTTACTGAATAGAACTTTATGGAACTGCTCCGATTGGCTCAGGCTGGTCTGTGGAGTTAAATAGGAGGACAATTTAAAGGGTGATATAATTTCTGATCTCTCCTCTTGTGAGTTGCCTAATTGCTCTTCATATAGTTGAAATAACGACAATTCCGATGGCCTGGGCTTTGAAGAATTAGCGCTCTGAGGGAAAATTCATACTGGTGAAGGGTGGTCATAAATATATTATTTTTCTAGATATTACCGGTATAAGACGCACACGTGATTATGAGAAGCTGGAAAATCCCAGTTTTGATGAATGGGGGACAGTGAATAGATTATCAAGACCCTTTCTGACACAAAGCATCTCCCTCATTTTCTGGAACAATTAGGACGAATTGGGTTGCTGCAACACAGGAGATAACTCTGTAAAGACACTGTAGGTATTCCCCTTATAAGAAGAGAATCCGGTAGCCCCAGTAATCCTGCTTGAAGCAGTAAACGCCCTCTTTTCTGTTGCTCTGCCCCTGGCCCTTTCCCTTCAGTTCGGGCCCCCTGCTTTCCTTTGGCCCTCTCCTTATTAAAATATCTACTTTCTCAGGGTTTGAGTAGTAGTTAAGGGAAGGCAGGAGCATACACCGGTGAAGGAGATTGTGGGCCGATAAGGGTTCTAATTATATTAAAAAAAAAAAAAAAAAAAAAAAAACATTTCCAAACTGGGGAAGAGAATTAGACCCTCCAACAAAATGGATAGATCGACGAGGGGTGGCACTACAAAACCAACTAAGAATAAAACGGGGAATAGCTCCATACAGCAATATATGACTCAAGAAGGGAGCCTCAAAAGCCCAGGACTCGCAAAAAAAACTGAAAAGAAGAAGATCGATACAAAAAAAGGTGTAGGAGCAGGTAGTGCGGAGAGCTCTATAGGTGAAACGACACTAGAAAGCGAGCAAGGGCAAAATAATGCAGAGGAGCTAGCCCAAGATACACAGCCCCCTACAAAGGCAGAGATGAACGCAATGCTGTTGAGGATGGAAAATGTCATGGAAAATATCATAAGGACAGAAATTAACAAGGTAAGAATAGACCTTGGAGGACTCCGTGAAAGAGTGGTAGAGACGGAAAAGAGAATAGAGGAGCAGGATCAGGAAATAAACTCCTTGAAAGAGCAAGTAAAGGCTTTGACTGAAAATCAGAGACTGGCGGCATATAGGATCGAGGACCAGGAGAATCGCAACAGGCGACAGAACCTTAGAATCAGGGGGTTGATAGAACAAAAGGATGAAGACCTTAGAAGCATTATGAATACAATTTTTAACCCTCTGCTAGAGAGATCAGTAGAATCTAAGCCCCTTAAGATAGAGAGAGTGCATCGAGTGGGGAACCCCCAACAGATGGAAAAATACGGCCCAAGGGATGTGGTCGTGAGATTCAGGAATTACGTCGATAAGGCAGAAATATGGAGCAGGCTTAGGGGAAAACCACCCCTGAGATATAGAGACACAGACTTACAAATATTTTCCGATCTGGCGAAAGAAACACTGGCAAGGAGGAGATGCTTGAAACCCCTCTTAGAACTGATGCGGGCACAAAATATTAAGTACCAATGGGGATTCCCGGCGTGCCTCATAGGTATAAAGGGGGGTAAAACAGCACGACTTAGGTACCCGGAGGAACTGAACGTATTTTGCCTTAAAATGGAAATAACAATTCCTGAACTCCCTGATTGGGTCGATTAGATTGGCTCTGTCTAGCATGGAACTTTAAGAAGCGGGACGGTGAGGTGGGGGGAGGGGGTGGGGAGGGGGGGCCAAGGAGGAGCCCCGAATACCACCACGAAAGAGGAGCCAAGGATGAAGGCGAGGAGTCTTCTACCAGCGGCTCCCAGGCCAAGAGTGGGCCAGGGTGGGGGAGGGAGGGGGGGCTGGGGCGAGGGGGAGGGGGGGAAGGGGGGGAGGGAAATGGGGGGTGGGGGAAGGGAGGGTAATGGGAGGGGGACCATCTGAACGACTCCACAAGAATTCTTCTCAAACTCAAAAAAAAAAAAAAAAAGAGAGATAAATGACAGATATTAAGTTCTTATCATATAATGTAAAAGGATTAAACTCTCATATTAAGAGACATAAAATTCTTGCCGAACTTACGCAGTATAAAGCAGACATCGTCTACCTACAAGAGACCCACATTACCTTAGAGTCTAATATAAAGATATATTCATCTGATTATCCCGTCTGGTATTATGGAGACACAGTAACATCGAGATCTCGGGGGGTTGCCATAGGATTTGCAAGAGGAGTTAGATACACACTGGTGGACAGATTGAATGATCTGGAGGGGAGGTTCTTGTTTTTAAAAATAAAACTAGGGGAGCAGGACTACACTCTGGCAAACGTATATGCACCCAATGTGAATTCGGCTAAATATATTAGTAAAATACTCAGAAAATTAAAAGATTTTGAAGAGGGACATGTGGTGTTGATGGGGGACTTTAACCTTTGCATGTGCCCGGGCCTCGATAGTACGTCCCATGTTCAGGGGAATAATGGTGAGCATCTTAAGCTACTGAAAAAACAAATGATACAAAACCAAATGGTGGATGTCTGGAGAATTTTCAACCCCAAGACAAGAGACTATACGTTTTTTTCCCCTGTGCATGGGACGTACTCGAGGATCGACTACATCCTCGTAGACCACAGACTTTTGGAGAGGGTGGTCGAAGCAAGATGTGAGATCATAACGCTTTCAGACCACGCCCCTATAACCATGAAAATAAGTACATCCATACAAAAATGCATCCCTCCTGAGTGGAGATTGGATGAAAGTCTGCTGAGGGACGAGGATGTGGTCGAGAGAGTACAGAAAGAATTGGAATGGTATTTCCAGGAGAATGACAAGGAGGGAATCACAGGAGCAACCCTGTGGGACGCCCACAAAGCGTATATAAGAGGGATTTTTATTGCTGAAGGGGCAAAGAAAAATAAAGCAAGAATGAGTAAACTAAAAACATTAAAAGAGGAGATATATAGGCTGGAACAGGAACATAAATTACAGGGCCAAAAGAGGGAAACACTCCGTAAGTTAACTTTAACAAGGGATGAATATAAAGCCCTTGCCGGGCAAGAAACCAAGAATTTCATAGACAGGGTAGAGAGTGAAAGTTATGTCTGGGGAAATAAACCTAGTAAAAACCTGGCCAGAATGGTAAGAAAAAAGAAAACCAGGAACTTTATCGAAAAAATCAGGAATGGGGATGGAGACTTAGTATACGCAACGAATAAAATAGCAGAATCTTTTAGAAGCTATTACGAAAAACTATACAATGTCCAACAGAAGATCAGGGACCCTGCCGAAAAAAAGGATAAGATCAGGGAAGTTTTACGGCAAACTAATCTACCGAAGATAGAAGAGTATGAGGTAGAAAGAATGGAGGAAAGTATTACTGAACAGGAGATAAGTGAGGTCTTAAAAAACACTCCCAAAGGGAAAAGCCCGGGACCAGACGGCTTCACGTCGGCCTACATACAAAGGTTTAGTACTATCTTAGTCCCTAGACTATGTCAATATTTCAATGGGTTGGGGCGAGACTATGAGATGAGCAGAGAGGCATTAACAGCTACGATCACTGTCATTAAAAAAGAGGGAAAGGACAATACGAATTGCTCAGGTTTCCGACCTATCTCACTCCTGAATGCAGATACCAAACTGTATGCAAAAATTTTGGCCGAACGAATGAAGGGGGTGATGACTGCCATTGTTCACCCAGATCAGGTTGGTTTCATACCTGGGAGAGAGGGAAAGGACAATGGGGTTAGGGCACGCCTTCTCATGGAGCAGATCAAAGAAAGAGGGACCCCCGGTCTATTCCTGTCAGTAGACGCTGAGAAAGCGTTTGACAGGGTAGACTGGGGGTTCCTGATACAAACTCTAGAATGTATAGGAATTGGCCCAAGGATGATCAAATGGATCAAAACGCTCTATTTCCACCCATGTGCCAGGATCAAGATCAATGGATCTTTATCCGCACCCTTTGAGATGAGAAATGGAACCAGGCAGGGCTGTCCCCTGTCCCCTCTTCTTTTTGTCTTATCATTGGAACCCCTGCTGGCAATGGTTCGACAAAATCCAGAAATATACGGAATGGAGGTTGGAGAAGATGAGCACAAATTATCTGCTTTCGCAGATGACATTCTTTTCTATATAAGTAGCCCAAGAGTCACTCTCCCGAAGTTAATAGCCACCTTAAAACAATATGGTGAGGTGTCAAACTTCAAAATGAACACAGAAAAGACGGAGATCCTAAATATCAACATTCTTAAAGAAGAAGAACAATATCTGCGGAAGAAATATAATTTTAAATGGCAAAAAGAAATAAAATACCTGGGAATAAAACTGGCAAATACCATCAAGAAAATACATAGAATAAATTTTATCCCTCTGCTCAACGAAATAAAAAGTGAAATTAAAAACATATATAATAGACCAATTTCGTGGTTCGGGAGGATAAATGTAGTAAAAATGGTTCTTATTCCAAAA
Source organism: Rana temporaria (assembly GCF_905171775.1). Taxonomy (NCBI): domain Eukaryota; kingdom Metazoa; phylum Chordata; class Amphibia; order Anura; family Ranidae; genus Rana; species Rana temporaria. The sequence goes on from NC_053493.1 coordinate 312,050,772, forward strand.
ATCCTATACAAGTTTCAAATGGTCCCAATACACTTACCACCGTCATACATTAAAATAATTAACTCCCTCATAATGAACTATATTTGGAATAATAAAAAACACAGGGTGTCTGCTCAAATCCTAAAACGGGCCAAGAAAAAGGGAGGCTTAGCGGTACCCGACATCAGATTGTATTATAATGCTTCGGTTCTCTCACGGGTTATAGAATGGGCTAAAGAATCCCAGGACAAAAGATGGATAAATATTGAATGCACATTAGCGAGGGCACAGTTAGGGAGATTAATTTGGAACCCACCACAACACAGATCCTTAAACACCTCAACACACACAATTACTCATAATGCATGGAGGATCTGGGATAGACTTCACAAACAATTAAAAACAGAATTCAACTCACCCTTTATTGATTTAAAAGAAAATGAATATTTCACCCCAGGGACAAAAGAAGTAGGGGGGAATTGGATCACAAATAGAACACAGTTAAAAGATATAACACTAGATGGCAAAATTAGGACACTTCACGATATTAAATATAGGACTGGAATTAGGGCGCTCGACGAGTGGAGATACTTGCAGTTAGTGTCATTCGTCAAGCGCCTACCACATCCTTTGAGGTCACAAGAGGATTACACCTTATTGGAACAATTGTGTAGCATCGAAAGCTCAAAGGGAAATATATCTAAAATCTATAATTACTTGCTGAGAACGGAAGAGTCGGACACGCTTAAATACATCCAAAATTGGGAAACAGACTTAGGGGTCCCAAGGGGGAAAACGACCATAGGAAGAATCCTGAAAATGACTCACACCTCGGCAGTAGATGTAAGAACTGCCGAGATGAACTTCAAATGTTTGACGAGGTGGTACGCCACCCCAGACAAAATGGCAAAGTTCAGAGGGGGAGAGTCAGAGAAATGCTGGAGAGGTTGTGAGTCAAGAGGAACAATGGCACACCTTTGGTGGGACTGCTTGAAAATTAAAGCTTACTGGAAAAAAATCTTGGCCCTGATAAAGGTAATAACAAAAAAAGAAGTGGAAGATAACCCATGGGTAGTTCTCTTTCATGGGGGGGAGATTCCAGAGAAGGAGTATAAGGGTTCACTGATCCCTCATTTGTTGAACGCCGCGAAACGATTGATTCCCCTTAAATGGAGAGACGCGAAAAGTCCGCAAGTGTGGGAGTGGATCGACTCCGTAGAGGACACTTATAGGAGAGAGAAATTAAAATACGGGAGTTATAAACACAAGGTAGGGGAAAAGGATATATGGGTACCCTGGTTGGAATTTAAAAAGTCCTGGAGGTTCGCAGAAAACCTGAGAGAGGAATAGTAACGCATTTTTCAATTAAGGGAATGAATTCTTATAGTGGAGTCGTGGGATGGTCAAGGGCGGGGGTGGGTAGGGGGGGGGAGGGGGGATTTAGTTGGGGAGGGGGGTGATGGGGGGATGGGTATGTCTTTGTCACGCAGATAAAACCTAAAAAAGATTTACCATCATTTACTGTCCAGAAGTTAAATTAAGGAGTCTAATTCAATTTTTTTTCTAGTAGTAGTTTACTGATGTTTCATGCTTTAAAATTATGCGCGCTCATGGAATGGCGCCAGACTATGGTACTTAAAAATCCCCATAAGCAACATTTTAAGCATTTCTACAGGTTACCAGTTTAGATTTACAGAGGAGGTCTAGTGCTGGAATTATTGCTCTCGCTCCGACATTTGCGGCGATACCTTACATGTGTGGTGCGAACAACATTTGCCTATGTGGGCGTGACCTATGTACGCATTCACCACTGAGACGGGGGCTCTTAACAATTTCTTTTCCATTTTTACACTCTTTGAAAAAAAAATGTTGATCACTTATATTGCTATTGCAAGCAATGTAAACATATCTTGCAATATTAATACAGCATGGCAGGTCCTCTTTATGGAGAGATTTGCAGTCTAAAAGATCTTAAATCTCTCCTCTACCCTTAAAAGCCAAAGATAAGAAAAAAAAATGATATTTTTCTTTAACCACTTTAGCCCCGCAAGATTTGCCCCTTAATGACCAGGCCATTTTTTGCGATATAGAACTGTGTCGTTTTAACTGATGATTGTGCGATGTTGTACAAAAACTAAATTGGCATCCTTTTTTTCCCACAAACAGCACTTTCTTTTGGTGGTATTTGATCACCTCTGCGATTTATTTATTTTGCTCTATAAAAAAAAAAAAAGAGCGACAATTTTGAAAAAAAAGCAATGTTTTACTTTTTGCTATAATAAATATCCCCCAATTCTTAAAAAAATAAAAATTTCTTGCTCAGTTTAGGCCGATATGTATTCTACATATTTTTGGTAAAAAAATTGCAATCAGCGTTAATTGATTGGTTTGCACAAAAGTAATAGCGTCTACAAAATAGGGGCTAGATTAATGGCATTTTTATTATTATTATTATTATTTTTTTACTAGTAATAGGGGTGATCTGCGATTTTTATCGGGACTGCAACATTGCAGCAGACAGATCGGACACTGATTACTGTATAAATGTCACTGGCAGGGAAGGTGTTAACACTAGGGGGCGATCAAGGGGTTAATTGTGTGTTCCCTAGGTGTGTTCTAACTGTGAGATGACTGGAAGAGAAATCTCCTTTCCCCTGACAGAACCAGAATTTGTGCGTTTACACACACAAATCCCTGTGCTTGCTCTGTCACAAGCCCGCCAGGCACACGCATCGGCTCTGGGGATACGCTGCTGGTGCGCGCGCCTGCTACAGCATCTTATAGAGCCGACATACAGCTACGATCAGGGGAGCCATCCTGCCACAGTTATACTGGTCAGGAAGCAGTTTTAAAAAAAGGCCCTGTTTACATGTGGTGGGAAACAGAAGTGATGTCATGATGTTGCTCCAGTCCTCACAGGGCATTGAGATAAGCGGAGGCCATCTTTCCTTTGCTCATCTATGTACCCAGCCGCCATCAGCACCGGATCATTTTTCAGGCTTTCAAATTCACAAGTTAAGCCCAAAAATCACTGGACAGTGGCGAGGGGAGCGTCCCCTTCCACCACTTCTAAAAGTGACCCAGCAGTGAATCGGCCGTTTTGGCCACTGATGATGATGGTATAAATATATAATTTTTGTAGCATTAACATTAGCCGAGCCTGATCTATTAACCAGTCTGTGACTTTATGACTAGAAAAAAAACACTCTTTGTTAACAAAACAAATCAAAGGTGAAAAAATGTTGTTCAGGACATGGGGTGGAAAAGATGGGGAGGGGGAAAATAATCTTAGTAAAAAAGGGGTGCATACAGTATATACAGAGATGGTAGGGTACATGTGGAGGGATGGATGGATAGGGCTGTGGTCAGGCCTTCTAAAATAAAATAAAAAAACAATTTGGCAAACAACTGTTACATATTGGGGAGATGCATAAACCAGGGGTACCAGATAGCTGTGCATTTCTCCATCTTATCTGATATCCTAGCCTCTATTTTTTCATGTAATATAATCTGTGTGATTCTCAACCTTGTTTTAGCTCCAGTAAGGGGATTTCCAAGCTTTAGTGATCATCTGAGCTGCAGCAGTAAAAGGCTGGGTGGTTTAACACATACTGTAGAAGAGTGAACTTTGATCTACAAGCAGTGGCGGTGCGTCCATAAGGGTGCACGGGCGCCGCCCCCTCTCTCCAGTCACCCCCTCTATGACCAATGAATAGAATAATGCATAACATGAATAATAGGCGTCAAAAAAGGTGACCTGCAAGCGCCATGGTTGGCTGGCGCTCGCAGTTCACACAGGTGTGTTAGAAAAGCAAATTAATATTTGCTTTCCTAGCACTGAACCGCCTCTCCACCAATCAGGTGTTAGGGTCTGTTATCCATCACCTGATTGGCTGAAACGACAGGTGTCGCTATTGGACATCTATCAGGAGGAGGAGACGCAAGAAAGACCGCGCTCGTCACTGTCACCCACTGCCCCACCGAGACAGGGTAAGTGCCAGGCAGATGGCCAGCGGGCAGGAGGGTCACACTGGCAGCATTTGATGGGCACAGTGGCAGCATTTGATGGGCACAGTGGCTGCATCTGATGGCACAGCGGCTGCACATGATGGGCACAGTGGCTGCATTTGATTGGCACAGTTGCTGCGTTTGATGGGCACAGTGGCTGCGTTTGATGGGCACAGTGAGGCTGCAATTGATGTGTTTTTTTTTTCAGAATTTTTCAGTTTGTTTGTGCCCCCCAAAAAATTTTGGGCACCAGCCACCACTGTCTACAAGAGATCACTTGGCCCACAAGCTTGGTAAGAAGCTAAAATATATCAGTTCAGAATACTTGGGCCACTAGGCAAGCACCATTCTCTTCTCTATTTAAAGCAAACAAAAATTGAATTTAGATAAGCTTAACTTGATTGGTTAGGTCAAGTTTGATTAGGTTTAGGTTACAGTAAATCTGTCATGGGAGAAATACAGAAGCTGACACTGCTGACCGTCTTTCTGGTTTACAGACCTTGAATTAAAAGGGGGGGGGGTTGTACAAACTTCAGACATGCATTCTTATGCTGGGTCAGTGACTAGAAAGTAAGGTAGTCTTTGGATTAACATACCAGATTTCCATCTATAATTTTTATTAGCTGAGATAGATGAGCTCAACAATGACATTCAGCATATTTAATCTAGGCAGGTTTCATGCTGAATTACCTATTAAAAATAAGTTAATTTGGAGGTGTATGGAAATGGCTAGAATTAGGTGTTAGGATCTTCAGATGCTCCGAGGAAGAGGGCTCGTCCCTTGAAACGCGTCAGCATACTCGTCTGCTTAAGGACTTAGTCATGGTGACACATTTCTCCATTCTATCTTCTCTACAACTTGGGGTCATTGTGTACATCATTTATCTGTGATAAATTTGTGAGAACCCATTTGGCATTTTCTTGTTATAATCAACTTTAATCTGGTAAAGCACTAGGCCTCTGTGCTTTCTTATTTTTATATTGTTGCTAGAAAGATTCCCCTATCTGAAGAGGACAGCCAAGGTGATGCTTATATATTAATGCCAAGATTATCATGATGCTTTCTCTGTATGATGCAATGCCCGGCTTTATTGGTACCATAGCACTAAGCTGTAATTTTTCTGGAAAAACTGTCCCATAGCCTAGGGTGGCATGATACTCCCTTGCTCAGCCCCCCCTTCTTTCTCCAAGCCAACAGACTGAATGTAGACTGTCCACTGCTTGGGAAGCTGCATTGACAAAGCAGGAGTCAGCAGCATTCTAAACTGAAAGTGATGGGGAAAGCATTTCAACAAATACTTTACTGGGGAATAAAGGTTCAAGGTTTTAAAACCTTAATGCATTCTATGCATTAAGGTAAAATATCTTCTAGGTGCAGCTCCCCCCCCAGCCCCCCTTATACTTACCTGAGCCTCATCTCGATCCAGCGATGTGCATGACAACAGGAGCTCTCCCAGGTCCCTCTCTTCTCATTGGCCCACACAGCAGCGGGAGCTTTTGGCTCCTACTGCTGTCAATCACAGCCAGTGCAATGAGGAGAAAGCGGGGGGGGGGCAGGGCCGAGCCGCACTCTGTGTGTGAATGGACACACAGAGCATGGCTCTGGAGCAAGTCTGCCCTAGTGCCCCTATAGCTTGCCATTGGGGGCACTCGGCAGGGGAGAGGAGCCAGGACAGCCAACAGGGGACCCAAAAAGAAGATCGGGGTTGCTCTGTTCAAAATCCTTGCACAGAGCAGGTAAGTATAACATGTTTGTTTTTTAATTATTTTCTTTAGAATCACTTTTTTATTGAACAAACATGGCAGATTGGAAAATAATTGGGCCATGGTTGCAATATTGTTTACTACGATTATCCTTCCACCTAAGATCATATATACTTTACAAAGTGCACAATTCTACATACATAGTGTATGTATATTTACAATGTTTACATTCTAATATAAGACTGGGAAAAAAAATAAAACTATTACCAGTTGCCAATTATTTTGCTTCATTTTAGGCACAAGTTGATGTTCCTAATCTTATATTTATTGGTTACTTCTTTCAAGTTGGATGTAACTCTGTAAAACCAACAATAAAACCTATTGAAAGTAAACTAAGGCATACTGATAATATGTAAATCAGTGGAAAGGATCGTTATCTGTGGATTGGGAGGATTGCCAGCAGGGTTCATTTTCAAAACTTTGCTCATCTCTGCCACTGAGTCTGAAATTGTATGTACAACAGAACACATTACTTGTCTTATGCACTAATGCAAGCCATGTCTTATATGCAGTAGCTTAATCTGACATAATGTGACAGGCAGTTGACACAGTGTCATTAATCCTATAGCTTGTCTTTTGAGTTTTCTTATTCAAGTGCATAGTTTTGAACCTTTTTTCACTGAACTGCAATTTCCACACTTTTGTCCATTTTGCCACTTCAGCAAATTCACTACCCATTTGTTAACTCCATACTTACTTCAGGCCTTGGATGTCAACCTAAAAGCAGTTTCTCCTGTCAGCCACACAAATGAGTCCTTCTATACCATGTAATTCATTCATCAATTAAAATATAAACCTTGTAAGATATTCTACTAAAACTGTTCTTTCCTACCTGGAAAATGTAGTAACATAAAATTATTCAAATGACTATTAGCTCTACCAGTATATATATTTTTTACAAAATTACATTGTACAAACAGGGAAAACTACATAAAACAAGGAGAAAAACACACCACAAAGAAAATAAATATGTAATATGTGGTTCCCTTATCCTATTATCGAAATGATACCCAGAAATAATCATACATGTCTATATCTTTCACCCTTTCCAATTAAAAAAATCAAAGCTTTGTTTGCCCTCTTATTAACTGCCAGGCTTTAGCCCCAGTGCACACGTATGCAAATTCTATGCGGATCAGATGCGATCCAAAAAGCAAAGATTCACATGTCATGTAAAAAAGCATTATTTCCAATGAAGGCTGTTCACATATATGCGGTGCGAATTTGATCCAGTTCAAAAAAGGGCCCTGTTTGAGTTTAGCGCGGAGCGGTGGGAATTTCATCTCTACAGACTTCTATGGGACCGGAAAGAATTTGCAGTCCAGTGTTCACATTGCTCCAATTATTTATTTATTTTTGCCTTGGTTTTATAGCAAATAAAATGCCAGAAGTTACCACTGCCCTCACAAATTCACATGGAAACCACACATGCTTAGCAGAATTTGCATTGCGATGTAAAAAAAATATCACAATTACAGCGTACCACTTTAAATTCACACCCAATTTTCACTGCATCAGTGTAAACTGGGGCTCAAACTGGCACAGAAGTTTCTCCCTGATTTATGTGTACAGTATTTTCATTTTGATTCATGCAGTAAGAATGACCCCCTTTCTCTTTGGAAAACAAAATGACACCTAACTGTGTAGAACTACAGACCAGAGGCAGCTGTTTAATTAGGCAAACTAGGCAGTCGCCTAAGGCCTTGCACTTACAGGGGCCTCCTGGCTGCCTAATTTGCCTGACGGAGGAAGGGAGAGCCCAGCATTGGGAAGAATGATGGCACTGCCTGCGGATGTGCGGGACCAATCTCCTCATGCAAGGACTCTGCACTAAAAATGTTATACTTTTTTCCCATTATGGGCGTTAGTGGGGCCTCATGTCTAAGTTTTTCCTAAGGCCTCACAAAGCCTAGAGCCACCTCTGCTACAGACTGGACAGTCTAGAACAAAAGAGAAAATGGGATGCCTATACAATGTTAGCTATGTATTTGTCCTCATAGAAGATGAAAGTAAGACCTAACAGTTTAAAGACAATCTCAGGTATGATATAAAATCTAACAATTTTCCAGCTGTTAAAAGATTTCAAAATCCAATAACAATATATTGCAGTATATCAGTCCATAGGTGTGGTAACTGTTTTAGATTTAGTTGTTCAGGTTAAAGTGGTTGTAAACCCTTTACAACCACTTTTTGCTACAGGTAAGCCTATAATAATGTTAACTTGTAGCTACCCCGGATATCTCCTAAAACAGTTTAGGAGATATCCCCTGAATCTGCATGTGCCGACATTATCGGCACATGCACATTGAAGCAATGACATGTACGTGAGTGTGGCGTTACCGACGGTTCCCACGCGCATGCCCCACGATACCCAGAAGTAACTCCAGGAGCGATGTCGCCGGCCGAAGCGTTGTACGAGGACCACTGCGGGGGCTTTGATCTAAGGTAACTAATTCATAATGAGCTATGGTAATATTTACAACCACTTTAAGCACAATTTCATTTTCAGCAAGTACAGAAAAGACCTGTTGACCGTTCAAACACTTCCACAGCACACAATTGCTGCAACAAAGCATATGCATAACAACGTAGCCGGCACAATTTTTTTTTTTAGCACTCTGGTGCATTGGTTACTTAGATTGGGCAGGTCAACAAAACACTCATCAGAGGGAATGCAGATCATATTGTGAACTGTGACAATTGTGAGGCAATCGCATAACCATAAGCCCCGGCCTGCATCCCGGAATTCTAAACCCCTTACAGGGCATGCGAGCGCCAGGGTTAAGGGGTTAAATAAATGATTACCTTGGAGTGCTTTTTTAAAAACAGAGTTTTTGTATTTTGTAATGCTAAACTCCAGACAAGCAAATACATACATACACTAAAGAAGTTGTGTTAACTGGTAACAGATATGTAATTTTCACCAGTTCAGAAATATACACAGCTCTGCTATATAGAGCAGCCCTATTTGGGCAGTTTTCTCTGTTCCAGTTAAGTAACACTTAAGCCGCGTACACACGATCAGTCCATCCGATGAGAGCCGTCTGATGGACCATTGTCATCGGTTAACCGATGAAGCTGACTGATGGTCCGTCGCGCCCACACACCAAGGGTTAAAAAAACGATCGTGTCAGAACGCGGACACGTAAACCACGTACGACGGCACTATAAAGGGGAAGGCCAAAACCTTTGGCACCACCCTTAGGGCTGCTTTTGCTGATTCCGTGTTACCGCGTGTTAGTAAAAGTTTGGTTAGAGCCGATTCACGCTTTTCAGTCTCCGTGCTTTGCAGATCGTTTTTTCGGGTTCAGTTAGTGCTTGTGGTTTTGTATCTGTTTTTCAGGTCGTATGTGTTTTGCAGTGCGTTTCTGTCCGCTCGATTTCTGTTTTTCAGTTCGTTCTTTACAGGCCTTGCTGTACTTGGTTGCTTTCTGTTTTAAGTGTTCTTCCATCATACAAGTGATACAGAAGGTCTATATTAAGGTAAGTTGTCTCCTTTCACATCGCAATCTATATATGTCTTAAATGTATGCTAATGTCTTGTATTTCTTGCATCCTTCCCTAATTACCATGATTGTAATATGCTCTGAATGTCCCCTTTGTCCCCATGCATGTTGTAAGCTTTGAATGGTCCTTTTTTTTTGCCTACATGCATATTTCCCTTCACTAACCTCTGCAGCATGCTATCCTAGGCCCAAACACACCTAGCCTAGTCTGTTTCCAACTTTTTTTTGTCTGCTCCATTGTAGTTCTGCCCCCCCTTAAAATGTGTCCTAATGTATATTTTCTCAGTCCTTTTTGGCAGAGTGCTAGAGGGTTTATTTTTCTGGATACAAACTCAGCTAGAAATCCCCCCCCTGAAATGTTTAATGGCCCATCAGAAGGGTGAGTAGTCTGATAAGTGGGCCTATTTTTGTTCTGGCATGAAATACTCACTCCACTAATAAATGATATACTGATGTTGGACAATGATGTATTTTGTATTGTGATTGCAATGTTTATGTGCCAAAGTACTAATTTTTTGTTTTGTTTGACTCCACAGTTTCCTTGCATGCCACAGGAATGGCAGACTGTGGCTTCCCAATTGGCCCAGCGGTAAGACTTCTCTAACTGCGGAGAGGCAATACATTGAAAACACGTCAGCATAGTGCCGCCACCCCGTTCGGGGTCATACTATTTCAACTACAAAGGTTTTCATAGTATTGTGTTGATGGTGGTGGTGTCGGCACAGTATGAGTTTTTGTATGTGGACATGGGGTCTTTGCGCAGATGGAGTTTGCCCAATGTCTCCAGACTGGTGGCCTGGCCCTGCCAGGGGATGAAGAAAATGTGGGCAATGTGTTTTTTGTCACAGATGAAGCTTTCGGGCTTGGACTACACCTCATGAGGCCGTTTCCCCAGAGGACTCTCACCCCAGAGAGGAGTGTTTTTAATTACCAGCTGGCCAGAGCCCGGAGGGTTGTCGAGAATGCCTTCGGGATAATGGCCAGACGATTTCGCCTGTTTCAGACAGCCATCCACATGGCGGACTATAAACTGAACACTGTCATTTTACCTGCTGCATTTTTCCTAATTTTTGGCACAGGCATTCAGAGACATACCTTTCAAACATTGGGCCTGAGGCCAGACAATTATCTGAAAACCTAACTGGCCTGGACACTGGCCATACTGGCTTTGCCCCCCGAACTGCTCGAGAGTCCCGTGATATATACGTGGAGTACTTCACTGGTAGGGGGGCCATTGCTATGCCAGACCATATTTCTTAAAAAAAAAAAAGGACCGAGTGTCTGAAGGTTATTAGGGAGGCAGCTTCCATCATAAGGGCCCCCTTAACCCTGTTAAGGACTACCTTGCTGACCAGCTGCAAAAATTGGAGGAGCGACAATGGGCCCTGGCAGAGGATATTTTAGCCTGAGAATATGATGTGATTCAGTGTCAAATATCGCAATGTAAAAATCCTGTGAGATATAACAAATTCATCCTATTATAACAATAATGTTCAAAGGGCAACAAATGACTGATTGGTCACTTATATGCAGACCTGGATACCAGAGCTAACTTTCAACATGATAAGCAATACAATCAAAAACATCAGGAATGCTTACAAGAAGCGTTTTATACAGGTCCATGCTTCTCGGAGGTCAGGAGCAGCAGCAGATGAAGTACAGGAGCCCAAGCTGTGGTGCTATAAACACCTAATTTTTCTGGACGATCAGATCGAGGCCAGAGAATCACACTTGACAGTCTTCCTTATACCCTTCCCTCCACCATTCCTTCCACTGATCCCCCCCACCCCTTCAGAGGGTGCCGCAGAGCTGGCTGAGATTGAGAAGCCAGATCTGAACATCTTCAGTCAGGTATAGTAGTTTACAACATATTTCTTGGCCTCAAATTATTGATGGTTTAATGAGATGTTTTATGAACCAAATTGAAAGCTTGAAAACCCAAACAAAAGTCGTGTGCAGAAAATATAGTGACAGGGATGACAACTGCAGGGGTCAGAATGAGAGTCTGTTCAATTTACCCAACAAAAATAATAATGCCAGTCCCTTTTTTTATACACAGGAAGAGATCAGCCAAGAGGAGGAAGGGGTAAGTGGGGTCAGCAGGTGCCCAGGCCCAGTGGCAGCACTGAATCACAGGTGCCTCCCCTCCAGTTAACCCTGTTGAGGGCTACAGCTCCTACCTTGCTGACCAGCTGCAAAATATGGAGGAGCGCCTGGCAGAGGATCTTTTTGCATCTGTGATACAGAGGGGAAGAAGGGGCCTGCTGACTGAGACCACACAACTCAGTGACCAGGCCCAGTCTCCTCCTCCTCCTGCTGCCACATTCTCACCACCTGCAAGGGGCCGTGGAAGGAAGGCTGCAAGGAAGACCAGAAAGTGAATCCGTGACTTCAAGCTGATATGCCAGAACACGGAGGTTGTTGTTGTAGTACCACAGCTTGGGGTTATGTATGACATCTGCTGCTGCTTCAGATTTCTGGGATTTGGGGAGCACATTGTGACCCCAATTAGAGGTTATTGATTTTGATGTTTATCATGGTGGAATGAGCCTTTGGGCTCCAAAGTCTACATAGATTTGGCTGAGTGCTCAATTGTTGCCCTTCATGTTTAATTGTTTGAACCAGAATAAATGGAGATTTAATTTAAGTTGAATACTTGTCTATTGTGTTTTTCTGGTGAATAGCCATCAAACATTTCCGAAATACAATGTGTAATTAACAAAGGACACAACCCCCTTGAGGGGGGGGGGGGGATTTGTGATAACTTGAGAAAAAAAATGTCTCCAAAAAAAATGAATTTAACAAAAAAAGTGGAGTACAACAAATTATTTTGGAGATCTGGCTTTATTTAAAAAAAAAGAAATATTCATGAGATCACAAGCAAAAAAAAAGAAGTCAGTATGGGAGAACTCTGTCTAAATACCATCAGCAAAACAACGTCTTTATTCTAGCAATAGAACGAAGAAAAAAATGCGCTGCAAGAAACGGGGCACTAATTTGAAAAATATAGAATGTGCCATCTCCAAAATGAATGCAAGTTTTACCAGAACGAGCGCTCCCATCCCCTAATTTAGTCTGAGCATGCGTTGATTTTTAACCGATGGTTCGTGCCTACTAACGATCGGTTTTGACCTATTGGTTAGGAATCCATCGGTTAAAATTTAAAGCAAGTTGGCATTTTTTTAAACCAATGTTAAATAACCTATGGGGCCCACACATGATCGGTTTTGACCAATGATAATGGTCAATCAGACCGTTGTCCTCTGTTTAACCTATCGTGTGTACGAGGCCTAACAGTTCTTGACACTCTCTCAGCCTGTGAAAAGAGAGAAGCAGCAGACTAATAAGCTCTCTCAGCATATTCCTAGTTATCCCATGATGACTATAGAAAAAAAGATTGGGTTCTTGTTCTGCTTCTTTTTTTCCCAGTCTGAACTCTGCCATGCAGGACAGCAAGAGGCTGATACCATGTCAAATTTGGATACTTAAGCTGGCCATAGATGGGTTGTTTTTTCTCTATCAAAAGAGGGCTAATCAAAAAAAAAACTGACTTCCTCATTCACACAAGTGGGTTGGAAGGAGGAATCCTCGCTGCTGTGCTATTGTTTTTGGACAGCAGAAACTTCTCTGCTGATAGAATACACTGGTCAGCGCTGCAGCCGTTGATCAAATGAATACTTTCCAACATCTGTTCTACAAAAATAATCTGTTCGATAAAAGTCTGGGTGTGGTGGTAGATCGTGGACCAAAGAATCCTGAGGAGCTTGTCAGGGGTTTCTGATAAAACTCAGATTTTCCACCAAAAAAGAAAAGCGAGGGAGGCAGGAGAGCCCTTATAGTGTAGTAGATTAATTCAAAAACAAGAATGCAGTGCTTCCACAATAAAAGGAAAGAATTTCAAAATAGACTTACAACTGTTGAGGCTGTGGTCACCTAGCTAGGGGGGGGACACGCGGCCTTCCTAGTGAGCGGTTGTAGAAAACTTGTCTCTGCCACCTGATGTGGTTGTTTAAAGGATAGTCAGGAGTTCTCTAAGTATAAAATCCAATTACTTTATTACACTGAATAAAATGTGTTTCATCACTTGGGTATCTAGTATCAGCTTCAGCTTGTAGTGAGCTCCAATATTCTTGATTGGCCACTAGGTGGAATTTAGAGTTTGAGGGAATGAGGTAATCTAGGTGGATAACATGTAGCTCAACCACATCGGGTACATCAGACTCTCTGACTCTGCGCTGAGTCTTTCTACATCAACTGTTAGATCAACTTCTGTCAAACAGGAAAAGCCATCAATGGATCAAATTTCATTCCATTTATGGCCAGCTTTATGGCAAAAAAACAAAGCAATTAATGATGTATTGATACTGTAGTGATAAATGCAGAGCAGTGCCAACTTGTGTATTTTACATTTTCCTGGAGATCAGTTTTTTTGTGACCATAAAGTAAAAGCCGCTTAAAAAAAAAATTGTAAACACAAACATAGTATAATATGAAGGCATTACCCTCTGAGAACAATACCTCTGATCTCTGAGCATGAAATTCTGTTAATGATGTAGTGATACTGTAGTGATAAATGCAGAGCAGTGCTAACTTGTGTATTTTACATCTTCCTGGAGATAAAAATTTTTGTGATCATAAAGTAAAAGCCACTTAAAAAAAAAATTGTAAACACAAACATAGTATAATATGAAGGCATTACCCTCTGAGAACAATACCTTTGATTTCTGAGCATGGAATTCTGTTAACTTCCTGATTTCTGATTCTAACTTAGCAACCGGCCGTTCAATCTCTTCCACCATCTTCCTCAATTCATCTTTGAGTTTCTTGTTTTCTTTTTCTTTCTGCTGTCTGTCAGCTATAAGCGTATTTATTCTTGCCTGGTAGAAGTATACAAATTTTAAAAAAGCCAAAAGCTAAAATAAGCAGCAAACTTTTTTGTAGAGTAAAATTCCTTATAATAGGGGATACATGTGCGAGGCTTACTCAAAAAGACAGTGCAAAACTGTACTGATATCCAAAGTGCAAAATCTACAGCTGCTGGTATACAGCAGTCAGATCAGGAAAAGATGAATGCTGATTGGCTGCTATGATTTGGGAAACTTTTCATATTCCTCATTGCTTCATTGAATAAGCCAATGAAAAATAACTACCGGTAGATGCCATATTAGTAAATATAGTTTAGTGTTCTATGGTTTGCCAAACCCAGATATAATGCTTTACCTGCGTATTCTGAGTGATTCTGACTTCCTCAATAATTTGCTTCCTCAAGGAATCAACCAAGTTCTTCAAAAGGAAAAAAAAGACAATATGAGAAGAAAGTAACATGTTCACTTTATGGAATAAAGACATCTTCAAAACTCAAGGAACATATAAAAATATGTTTTGGTATTATATGAAAAGGTATACAATTACAGTAAATTCAAAGTAAACTTGGTCTACATTTTTGTTCCAGGTCATTTACTGAAAGTAGGCCAAAGGATTAGCTGGCCTGAGTCCTATTGGCTGGACTATTGGCTGGCCTGAGTCCCCATGTCACTTCCGGTCGTACGACGGTGCGTTGTGTTCCACGCTGGAACGCACGCCGCTATCAAGCAGCTTTCACGGTTCCTGGATCTCCTGTGGTTCCCCAAAGGCTCCCAAGTGTTTGGATTTCCATCTCCTACGGTCCCATGGTATGAGACAAGCCAGAAGAACCCTTGCAGCTGCAGATGACACGCTGTGACACCGGACCAGCCATTTGCCCTATCCTGCCTGTATTATCTCTTCTTTTGTGAGTAACCAATTTACTGTTACAACATTACTTTTAATTAAATCCTGACTTACTGCACTTAGTTTGGCGCATTTCCTTCTTGTTTGTATATATCTTTCAGAGTTCGCTTCTGCTTCAGGATTTTGCTGCCACTAGTGTTATTGGACTTTTATTGAACTTTTATTAGACTTTTATCGGACTATTATTGGATGACCATTCATTCATTTTAATATTCCCTTTCCGTTTGTTTTTTTCCTGTTACTGACATGGACCTTATGATATGTTAAATTTCATTTATTGCTGATTGTGCTCTTTAAATCATGCGCCATCTATCTATATTTATTACATAGAGGAGGGCTGGATTTTTGGAGATCCTCTTTTTTTAAATGAGGCTTCCTAAGTCTGATCATTCCACACCACCCCTCCTCCCAGTTCCCCCATACACACTGGGCCAAGAGTGGGAGCCAGGCTGCATGCCTGTATAAGGATTTGGTACAGTTTTTTTTTTATTTATGCAATTTTTGTGTGCCTGGGGTCCCCCTCAAAATGCATACCAGACCTTTATCAAGGGTAAGAGTCTAGTATGAATTTTTGGGAAAGGGGGGTTCGTAAAAAAAAATTCTAGGGGTCCCCTTTAAAGTCCTTAGCAGACCTATGTGGCCTGATGTGGTTCAGGATGGGGGCAGGGTTGCACACTTTCTGCTTCATCCTTTCCTTGCCACCCAGGCATGCATGGATAAGGGTCTGTTAAAATGTTTTAAGAGAAACCCCAGGCAAAAAAAGGGCAGGCGGTCTGTACCCAACATCTATACCAATTTCTCATTTATAGCCAGCAAAAAGGGGCAGCAAGCATAACCCCCTCCCATCTACCATAACAGGCCACATGCCCTCAACACTGGAAGAGTACTTTGGCACATTCTCCCCATGTCGATGGGAACAAGGGCCTCATCCTCACAGCCCGGCAGTGATACCACACCTAAATGAATGACTTTCTGGCTGCAGCAGCTGGAAATTCAGGTGGGCAGGCATACTGGGCAACATTCGGCAACTTAGTTTGCCCATTTGGCGAACCCTGAAGAATCTAGGTTTGGGTCGAACTCATGGTTGACCAAAATCTAAAGCTCATCCATAATAGCAACCAATCTTTTTTTAATTGAAAGCAATTGGATAAAAAAATATTTAGATTAGTTGTTATTGATTTATGTACATACTACAGGACTCTTTATCTTATTTTAAAGCATATCTAAACTAAAAAAAAATTATATGTTGCAGCTTGCCAGTCCTTAAATGTGATGGCTACATTAGCTTCCCCCACCCACCACAGCATACAAAGTAGACTTTGCCATCCAATATATCAGGCAAAGTGGATTCTCCCATCGATCCCAGCAGTCAAAGTGAACTCCCTATCCAATTCAATATACAAAGTGGGATTCACCATCCACTCTTTGCAGGTAGAAGGGAACACCAACTTTTGCTGGGAACAAACATAAACATTACTATATACTTTTGTACTGTCTTTGTAGTGCAAGTAAATGTTGAGATGTAAAAAAATGCAAAAAAAATATGTAAAAAGTTATATACCAAATTAACTAAGAAGCTCAAAAGTTGTACCAATCACTGCCTAGCTGTCTACGTATATATTTTACCTTTTTTCTTTTCACCTGGATCGGTACTTCAATGTTACCACCCGTGTATTAGTAGTGTGCATACCAAAAACATATAAATCAACTGCTAAAATGAAGAGAGAAAAGTAAACTTGCCAATTAATAACCAGAAGGGGTTAAGTGAAGGAAATCATCAGGCCTATATATTCTAATTCTAGCCACAATAAAGAAACTGAATGTTGTGGGCATCTTGCAAGTTTTTTTTTCTACTTTACTCAAAAGTGTTTTTTTTTGTGAACAGTTACTTTTGTGTAAGCTTCTAACAGTGTGCATTAGAAGGTGCAGCAAAATATAACAAAATAAAATTCAGCTTAAGCCTAGGTTCACACTAATGAGGCGCGGGAAACTCTGGAATCCATGTGCGTTTATCGCACTGCAATTAAATCGCACTGCCTTTGCCATACGCAGCGGGTGTCATCTTAATGACACCCCAAATGCAGTGCATTGGATGCCAGCACTGGATTGCATGGTACAAAAATACCATCCCATCCGGTTGCACTACGGTTCCAAAGCGGTGCATGTTTGGTGCAATTCGGTGCGACTTGAGCACATTCTAAATGAATTGCATGTGAACTGAACAGAAATGCAGTGCGGTTCCTGTGCAATTCACATGCTGTCCATAGTGTGAACCAAGCCTAAATGAATGCTGTGTGCATAACTGACTGACCTCCCAGATAGTGAACAAAATTCAATGCAACGTCACAAATTTTAGTATGTCAATGCATAAATGCCCATTTAAATTTGTGCGTTAATAAATGCCAAAAAAGGTTTAAATAAAACGAATTATTAGTAACTATTGCTTTTGTCAGTTGATGTAAATAATGTAGAGTTTGAAAAAATACTAAGATCTAAAAACCTATTTAATGACAGGCTCTGTACCTGTGAAGCAATCCTACAACTTATAAATGTTGTTCCATCGTTTAAATCCGTGTGATGGTACTGAGGCTTGCTGCTGCCAAGTGTTAAAGGATACTGCCATCTTGTGATCATTTTCAATAACACAAATCATTTTTCAAAACCAGCTTTAAAAAAAACACCTTTAAAATTCTAATGAATCTAGAATATTTCATGAATCTATTACACATTAATCAGTACAGAAGTCTTCTAGGCTAGATCGGGAACTATCAATTTTTCATATACAGTTAAGTATAATACATTTGAAGGGTGGCAAAACTGGGAAATGGTTTCTGTAAAAAGCACCTTGAGACGTCTTTCCTCTTTAGATGACTTGTCCTCCAGCTCTGCCAGTTTGGATTTGGATGCTGAGTGGGTGACGGACACTTTAGAGAGTTCTTTGGAAACTTTGGTAGTCTGTTCTTCATTTTTCATGCAGCTCTTCTGCATTCGCTTAATATCTGTCTTAAGTTTATTTCTAGTCTTATAGCTAGTTCAAAAAAAGAGAAAAAGAATAGAGGAAGCTCTACTTAAAGAAGATATTTTTACAGCAGCTTGGACCGTTGTAACTAAGTATTTACCATACCTGTGGGATCTCTCTAGAAGCTGGAAATCACTCTAGTAAACACAGAGGGACAGATTCTCAGAAGAGTTACGACGGTGTATCTCAGGAACCACCGTTGTATCTCTGTTTCTGAGCCCGGGTATCTATGCGAGTGATTCCTAGAATCATTTTCGCATAGATACGGCCAAGATCCGACGGGTGTAAGTCACTTACACCGTCGGATCTTAGATGTAATGCCGCTAGGTGGCGTTTACGTTCAGTTCTCATTTGACTATGCAAATGAGCCTGATACGCCGATTCCCGAACGAATTTGCGTCGCTTACTAGTCACTTACGTCGTTTCCGTAAGCGTAAGGTTACCCCTGCTATATGAGGGGTAACCTTACGCCAGTCCGCGGTATGCCATGTTAAGTATGGCGTCGGGTCTGCGTCGTCTTTTTCCGTCGGTTACGTCGTTTTCCTAAGTCGTTCTTGAATACGACTTTACGTCAATGACGCTCACGTCGGCGTCATTGACGTTTTCCGTCGTGAGCTGGAGCATGCGCACTGGGCTATTTTTCAGCCCGGCGCATGCGCAGTTCAATCGGCACGGGGGCGCGCTTAATTTGAATACAAGCAGCCCCCTTTGAATTACGCGGCCATACGCCGGGCCAATTACACTACCCCGCCGCAAATTACGGAGCAAGTGCTTGGAGAATACGGCACTTGCTCCAGTAAGTTGCGGCGGCGTGGTGTAAATGGCTTACGCTACGCCGCCGCAGATTCTACGAGAATCTGGCCCAGATACTTCAGTTTATCTTCACTGGCTTCCAGGTCTGTGCCAAGTGGCTGCCTTCATCCATTGTGAACACAGGAGGTCAACCACTTGACACGGGGACCATTCAAGGAGACTGCTTTGTGTTCTATAAATAGATGCAAACTCTGATTAAACAAAATGGAGAGGTGGGGCTGTGACATCATTCCCTCCACCTTGTCCAATCAGAGAATGCTCTGCATTCATTGAAAAGATGCAAAAATATACTGAAACTATTTGCTAATCTTTCTGTATTGTTCTTACTCAGAATTACACCCTACATGCAATGATTCGAAGCCTACAATGAATAAAGAGATGTGAAACAGTGTTAATTTAGTTGAAAATGTTCATCATAGTTTTCGTCAGCTGCATGTTTTTAGTAACGAAAACTAAACAAAAATTAAATTCAAATGAAGTCAAGTGATAAAAATTATGATTAAAAATTAATTCCAATTTTTGTCAGTGAACGAAAATGAGAGGGAGGGACGTTAACCCACCTAAACCTTGGCTTTCCTCATAGCTCTGCCCATCTTTTAAATCCCAAGCACCCTGACTCTATCAGCAAGCTGTATTGACGATAGGAAAAAAGGAATGTGCTGTCCTCACAGGGTGGTACTGTGGACAACACAGATAAAATATGCCACGTCCTCATAATGATCAACAGCAATTTAAAAATGGAGAAGGAATGGACTTTATAGGCATAGATACATACATTTTTACATATAATCTTTATTATAGAAAAATATAAATGACACAAACAATTATAAAAACACATACACCATAAATTGTGAATTAAAAAAAAAATCACTGACCATCTAGTGGGCAGTGAGACTCAACTAATTTGTATTTATAACATCCCTAGGGCTGATAAGTACCCCAAAGGAACCACAACGACACAGATATCATCCTGAAAAGTTGATGGGGGTTGACAAAGTCAGCTCAGTATTGTTTGATATTGAATCGATTTATACTCTCTCGACTAGTTTTGCTCACCAAATATGCTTCTTCAAGAGCTGATCATGTAATAATAATAATAAAGGCAAAGAGTGGCAGTAGGATATCCCATCCAGCTGGATGCCAGGAAATCCCTTCTTCCTATATCTATGGCAATGTTATGCTGATTCCCATGCTGACAGGGTGTCACCTTTACATCCTTCTCTTTTGGGGCTACTTTGTACTATTGTGCATTTAATACAGAAATCTGTTCATGTCTATTTTCTAGTTCTCATGCCTTTCTGTATGGCAACCTAGGCTGGATTCACACTTGTGCGGTGCGAATTTCAGCTCTCTTATCTCTGCAGAGAGATAAGAGAACTGTTCAGCAGATCATCTCTGTTTTAGCTGCGAATTTGGAGACCTGGGAGAGGGGAAGAGGAGGGGGAAGTGTATTGAGGTGAATGAGAAAAATCCTGAAGAGAAATGAACACATCTGCGAATCAGATGCATGCCCAATTCCCATAGAAGATAATGGGCCTAAATTTGCACCTGAGCCGCACCGCAATGCCTAGAAAACGCATACGTTTTTTAGGCAATGCGCAGTGCGAATGCATAGCACATATGTAAACCAGCCTCATTGAAATCAATGTATTTTATAATGTTATGCGAATTGGATGCGGCTTAAGCCGCAACCAATTAGCATAGGTGTGAACCGGGACACACGGTCGTTTTTTGGCATGAAAAAAAATGTCATTTTTCAGCATGTCCAAAAAACAACGTTTTTCCAACATCATCATTAAAAACGATGTTGCCCACACACATCGTTTTTGAAAAATGATGAACAAAGCGCGGTGACGTACAACACGTACGACGGCACTCTGAAGGGGAAGTTCTATTCGCCTTTGGGCTGCTTTTAGCTGATTCCGTGTTAGTAAAAGACGATTTGCGCTTTTTTGTCTGTTACAGCGTGATAAATGTGCTTACTCCATTATGAATGGTAGTTTTACCAGAACGAGCGCTCCCGTCTCATAACTCGCTTCTGGGCATGCGCGGGTTTAAAACAACGTTTTAGCCCACACACGATCATTTTTTACAACCCGAAAAACTACATTTTAAAAAACGACATTAAAAAATGCAGCATGTTCTTTTTTTTTTTTTCAGAAGCCGAAAAACGATGTGAAGCCCACACACGATGATTTTAAATGACGTTTTTAAAAATTTAATTTTTTTTTCATGCCGCAAAACGACCGTGTGTACGCGGCATTAGACTTATCATTCGATTATTGAAAGCGGCAACACACTGACTGTGTTGATGTGGTTTCGAGTGATTTCCTTTCCTGTAACCCTTCGTCTATGGCTGGCTTTAGTGAAGGTAATTGCTTATTTGGACCAGCTTTCTCCAGAAAATACACCAGCTCACAAAGCAAACAATCCAGCTCATCATTCCAGACTGTTGGTCAAAACGTGTATAAACCAGTTAGAAGCAGTTACAATGTAGTGAATTTGTGACTATCGCCTTGAGGCGATTTAGTTCGCCTTTGTAGCGCTATACAAGTTACTTACTCACTCACTATACTATGAAAACTATATCATGGTGAAATTTCTTAACCATTTATGAACTAATTCTCTGTAAAACAAAATAGGCCACCCAATGGCCTGAGCTATGCCATATTGCATTCAGTCATGGACACACTAATGTGTCAACAATGGATGCAAAAAAGTTCATCCAGATGTAAGAACACTAAACCCCAGAGAAACACAATGGAAATATATAAGAACATTTATGCAAGGCCTAGAGAGATTTTAGGAAGAATCCTTTTAGCAGAGCAAAACTATTTACACTAGCAACAAGCGAAAAAAGATGGAATATGATAGCAAATATAAGGCCACTTTACCTGTTTGAGATCTTTATTGACAGGTCTTCATTTTCAAGAGTGAGGGTCTTATTTTCATATTCTAAATCCCTTAATGCATGCAGCTTATTATGAAGCAGTTGTTCCAAATGTGATAACTGAGACTGAATCTCAGACTCCTTTAACAGAAATAAGGTGTTAATAGCAGCTTTCCATGAAACATCTAATTAATAACCTAATTATGTATGATTCTTCCAGACATTTATCCCTCGGTTCACAATGCTGCGACCTGGAAGTTGCCTGGCTTGCGATGCGACTTTGCCAGGCGATTTGCTGGTGACTTGATGCAACTTGAGTACTACTTTGATGCGACTTGATGAGACTGTGAGCAATGGAGGGTCTACACTACAGGGAATTTCCAGGTTATCTTCCTGCAATGTTGTATCCAAATCACATCAATATAGATAAGGATCTGACTTGGAGGCGACTTCCATTAAAGCCTATGGGAACAAGTTGGATAAAAGTCGCCTTGAAGACGTACAGGAACCTTTTCTAAAGTCGAGGCAACTTCAGTAGTACTAATTAAGACATCTCTTATTGACTGACATGGGATTTCACATGTCCCGCGAGGTCTCACAAATCAGATTCAAAGTCGTGGCAATATCCTAAAGAGGGCTCTAGCCAGTTTGAGTTTTGTTGTTTTGTATAAAGTAGGGAAGGATTACAACTTTTTTTTAGTTTTGGATAGAACAGAGAGGGATTAGAATACCTGTCAGTTTTTATTTCTGTCTGTGTCCCCATTAGGTAGATTCACTATTTATTCTGTGTATCGTTATTATTGAAAGTGAAAGTAAAATAAATCCCCAAATTGTGGGTTGTCCCCAGAAAAGTAATAGAGAGGAAATCTTTCAATGCGGACACTAGCTCTGGTGACCCAAGGAATTCCCTTAATTTGCAAGGTTTTCCTCTCACTTCCTGTTTGGCTAGGGGAACAGCAAGTGAAGGGAAATCTCCACAATGGTACATACATGACGAAAAAAAAATCTGATAAGGTTTATAATCTTCCGATGCTCTATCCAAAATGAAAAGAAAAAAGTTTTGCCTATAGTTCTATTTTAACCACTTAGCAATCACCCCCCGTAGATTTACTGCGGCAGTCGGTTGCTCTGTGCCAGATCATGTACCTGGTACGTGATCTGATAGTTTCGAGTTTCGGGGGCACACGCGCGCTGCTGGTGACCCGCTCCTGCTGTGATTGGACACAGTGAGAGCCAATCAGCGTG
The DNA here is from genome assembly GCF_905171775.1 of Rana temporaria. Classification (NCBI taxonomy): domain Eukaryota; kingdom Metazoa; phylum Chordata; class Amphibia; order Anura; family Ranidae; genus Rana; species Rana temporaria. Next base: position 312,073,765 of record NC_053493.1, read on the forward strand.
TCGGGCAGATGCAATATCCTCTGGGACCCGCCGTTCGTTCAGGAGAAAAGCCGAACGATGGTATCCCTATGTAAACAAGGCAGATCACCATTCTGTGAGAGGGGAATGTTTTGATCATAAGCAGGAACATGGATCTTTACATTCCCCCAGCCAAAGCACATCCCCCCACAGTTAGCAATCACTCCTAGAGAACACATTTTACCCTTTGATCGCCCCTGATGTTAACCAAACCCTGCCAGTGTCATTAGTACAGCAACAGTGTATATTTTTTTAGCACTGATCACTGTATTAGTGTCACTGGTCCCCAAAAAGTGTCAAAAGCGTCATTTAGGTGTCCGATTTGTCCGTCACAATATCGCAGGCCTGCTATAAGTCGCTGATTGCTACCATTACTAGTAAAATAGAAAAATAAATAAAAATATCCCAAAGTTTGTAGACGCTGTAACTTGCGCAAACCACTCAATATACACGTATTGGGATTTTTTTTTGTAAAAATATGTAGCTGAATACATATTGGCCTAAATTGATGAAGAAATTCGATTTTTTTATTGGGAATGTTTCATAGCAGAAAGTAAAAAAATCATTTTTTTTTCAAAATATACGTTTTTTTCTATATAGCGCAGAAAATAAAAACCGCAGAGTTAATCAAATACCACCAAAAGAGCACTCTATTTGTGGGGAAAAAAAAGGACATACATTTTTTTTGGGGGGGTACAGCATCGCACGCCCATGCAATTGTCAATTAAAGCGATTCGGTACTGTATCGCAAAAAATTGCCTGGTCACAAAGGGGGGTTAAGTTTGTATTGCTGTCATGGCCCCACAGGTGAGATACCCCTTATTGTATTGTGCTATATCTGTCCTAGTTACAGTCAGAATGATAAGGATATATATTAAAGAATATATCTTTTATTGGTCTATTTGCTATATAAAATTGCACGATTCATCATTATTAATAAATAAACTCTATCATATTTCATTACCTTCTCCTTTGCTTCCTGTGAAAGCCTGTCATATACATTTGTTAGCTGTTTATTTTTCTTTTCTTGATCATCAAGTTCATATTTTAAGTCAGTTACCTGAGAGAAAAAAAAAAAGAAGATAAATACTACAGATTACATATGATGCAACATATATAAACAACAGTACCAATTAGTTATGGTACAAGATTATCATTATGCTTTTTTCCAAGTTGTAAAACAAATATACAATTGTTTACTAATTATGCATATACAGTGTTAGATTGTTGATACTTATTTATATATTTTTTTTGTATATTTTAACTATATCAGCACCTACCCAGAATGTCCTGAGGAAGCATTTAATGTTTCGAAATGCGTTGACAAGCTAGCATGGATGAAATCATGGACCTAACCCACTCATACACATATATCATATTTCTGTGTGAATTACGGAATTTTCTGTGTGAATTATGGACTTATGTCTACCATGCCTCCACGCTTTGCGCTATTGGGCATCTGTTGACCTTGTCAACTAAAGGGTGCTGTCTGTTTTTTGTATGTTTTTTTTAATAATTTTGTAGAAAAGATAAATTTTAGAATGTACTGCCTCAAGTTATGCCCACAAAGTCTGCAATTTTTGAGAGAATTTTTTTTACTTTTTTCAACCTTTTGACTGAATGCAAGATAATGTGCCCTCCATTCTTTAATAATCAAAGTACAGATAAGAACCACAGACTATGCTACAATCAGACAGACAATTGCGACATACAGGTTTTTCAAGGCATCAAAAAGACCACAAATGGGAAAACTAGCACATTTTATTTAAAATTACATAAAAATAATTTTCATAAAACCACAAGGCTGATAAAACACACACCCAAAATTAGTAAATAATACCCAGGGTGTCAGAACCACCTAATAATAAACGTCACAAAATTATTATACAACCAGGTAAGCTTTCTGTCAGGAGAGTATAGTAGACCAGTACTGTGTGACTGCACAGAGGAGACCCACAATGTATGCGGTGAAGTTAAAAGGTGTTTATTAACAAATAAATGAAGACAACCAGTGCGTAACAAAATAGCATATACAATCAGGGGAAATACCGTATTCATAAACAAAGCCAGGCCGAGGTCATACACAGGGGAAGTCAGCAGATGGGTGAGGATGGGAACACAGCGGATCAGGGAGCGGATGGATGGACAGGCTGCGGGGCAAGAATCCAAGAGGGAACAGGAATCAGGACACAGGGAGGACAAGTCCAGGCAGGGATCAAGGATAAGGATCAGGATCAGGTCCAGAAATCAGGGTCAAATACAAGCTCAGGTCCAGGAGGTATGACGATACCAGGGCGAGGAGTGATTACACACGCCGGGTATTTATAGAGGCGTGCTGATTGCATTCAGGTCACACCTGAACGCAGGAAGGGCTGTGTGCTCCACACTGCTAAGAACGCCCCGCTGGTGGACGCCAGTACTGCAGCCCAAGGATAACATAGCAGTAACACCAGCAGGGGGAACCTTCCCTGACAGTACCCCCCCCCCAAAGGAGCGGCCTCTGGACGCTCCAATTAGATGTTGCTGGGGAAAGTCCGTGGTGTCAAGCTGGGCAGCAGATAAAGTCACATCAGGTTGGGCCGGATGAAAGTCCATGACTTTTAACAGGGCAAAACGCAGCTCAAGCTGGGCAGCGGGTACAGAAATCTTAAGTTGGGCAAAAAGTACATCAAGCTGGGATGCAGATAGGGGCAAATCAAGCTGGGCAGCAGACTCCGGGTCGTCGAGCTGGGCAGCAGGCTCCGGGTCGTCGAGCTGGGCAGCAGGCTCCGGGTCGTCGAGCTGGGCAGCAGGCTCCGGGTCGTCGAGCTGGGCAGCAGGCTCCGGGTCGTCGAGCTGGGCAGCAGGCTCCGGGTCGTCGAGCTGGGCAGCAGGCTCCGGGACGTCGAGCTGGGCAGCAGGCTCCGGGACGTCGAGCTGGGCAGCAGGCTCCGGGACGTCGAGCTGGGCAGCAGGCTCCGGGTCGTCGAGCTGGGCAGCAGGCTCCGGGTCGTCGAGCTGGGCAGCAGGCTCCGGGTCGTCGAGCTGGGCAGCAGGCTCCGGGTCGTCGAGCTGGGCAGCAAACTCCGGGTCGTCGAGCTGGGCAGCAAACTCCGGGTCGTCGAGCTGGGCAGCAAGCTCCGGGTCGTCGAGCTGGGCAGCAAGCTCTGGGTCGTCGAGCTGGGCAGCAGGCTCCGGGTCGTCGAGCTGGGCAGCAAGCTCCGGGACGTCGAGCTGGGCAGCAGGCAGGGACACCTCAGACTGGGCAGCGGATGGCACTGAAACAGGCAGGGCAGATGGCGCTGAAACAGGCAGGGCAGATGGCACTGAAACAGCAACTTCAGGCTGGCAAACTGGCACAGCAACTTCAGGCTGGCAAACTGGCACAGCAACTTCAGGCTGGCAAACTGGCACAGCAACTTCAGGCTGGCAAACTGGCACAGCAACTTCAGGCTGGCAAACTGGCACAGCAACTTCAGGCTGGCAAACTGGCACAGGAACTTCAGGTTGGCAAACTGGCACAGGAACTTCAGGCTGGCATACAGGATCAGGCTGGCAAACTGGCCGCATAGCAGGTAGAGGTTTGGCAGAATCAGGTTCAGCTGGCATGCAAGCAGACTGGAGCAGGTTGGTTGGTGTGGAGACAGGTTGGGTTACTGGCAGGATCATCTTGGTTGGGAAAAACTTTCGTTTTTTCTTGGGCTTAGCCACAGAAGCTCTGTAGGTAAGGGGTGCAGCGGACTGGAAAGGAGGATTGGGATATGGCAGAGTAGAGGGAACAGTAGCTGGAGGAAGTTTTTGTGGGTTAGTAGGCGGCTGAGAAGAGACAGGTGGGTTGTATACAGGATAGGTACAGGGAGCAGAGACTGGATATTGGTATCTGGTGGGAAGCAGTGTATACTGAGCTTCAACTGGGGTTGCCATTGGTGATGGACAGATGGATCTTTGGGAAGGTGAGTGGTTAATGGCAGGGCTGGAAACAGGTGGATTTGCTGGAATCAGGAGATCTGACCAGGCCTGCAGCACAGGCTGAACAAAAGCAGATTCACACACACCTTGTCTAATCAGAGACTGCACTGAACTAATGCACTCAGACAACTTCTGCTGGGAACAAGAGGAATAATGTTCATCAAAAGAAACTGGATCATCCTCTAATAACCATATCAAGGATTCAACTTGGTCACGACTGAAGGGAGGAGAGAAATCATCACTACCATCTGGAATGAACGACAGGGCCGGTTTAACACATAACTGGATTAATGCCTGAACATCATCATAAGACATATAACCATGATCCACCATGGAATGGGCTGATCGGATGGTTTCCATCAGCTGGTCACTTGTCCATCCCTCAAAAACCTGGCGACAATACTCCTCATCCTCCTCTGCCAGCAGAGAAAAGTAAGTGATTTCATTGAAATCCATCTTCAAAAAACGCACCGCAACAGGATGGTTCCTCAATGCAGGCACGTCTGGTCAGGGATGGCCCTGGTATACTGTCAGGAGAGTATAGTAGACCAGTACTGTGTGACTGCACAGAGGAGACCCACAATGTATGCGGTGAAGTTAAAAGGTGTTTATTAACAAATAAATGAAGACAACCAGTGCGTAACAAAATAGCATATACAATCAGGGGAAATACCGTATTCATAAACAAAGCCAGGCCGAGGTCATACACAGGGGAAGTCAGCAGATGGGTGAGGATGGGAACACAGCGGATCAGGGAGCGGATGGATGGACAGGCTGCGGGGCAAGAATCCAAGAGGGAACAGGAATCAGGACACAGGGAGGACAAGTCCAGGCAGGGATCAAGGATAAGGATCAGGATCAGGTCCAGAAATCAGGGTCAAATACAAGCTCAGGTCCAGGAGGTATGACGATACCAGGGCGAGGAGTGATTACACACGCCGGGTATTTATAGAGGCGTGCTGATTGCATTCAGGTCACACCTGAACGCAGGAAGGGCTGTGTGCTCCACACTGCTAAGAACGCCCCGCTGGTGGACGCCAGTACTGCAGCCCAAGGATAACATAGCAGTAACACCAGCAGGGGGAACCTTCCCTGACACTTTCACTTGTGGATTCTAATTAGACATGTGCGGTTTGTTTTATTCCCAATTGAAATTCTGACAAATTGTTAGTTATTCTGAAATTCAGATGTATCCAAATTTACGAATTACAAAAGTAGCGAATTTAAATGAATCCAAAATAAAAAAACAGAAGAAATTCAAATTCCAATCAAGTTGAAAAATGAATTTGAAAACAAGAGTAGAATAAAATAGAAAATAAAATAAAGGAATAGGATAGAAAACAATAGAATAGACTAAAACAGAACACAATAGAATATTAAAAAAAAATAATAATAAAAATAAAAATAAAAAAATAATAGAATAGAAAATAAAAATAATAGAATAGAATAAAAATTTAACCATCTTCCAAAATTCAAATTTTGAAAATAATTAAATAGAATTTGAATAGATTAGACAAGAATATAATAGAATACAAAATAGAATACAAAAAATAGAATACAAAATAATAGAATAGAAAAAACAACAGAATAGAATAAAATAGAAAGAATATAACCATCTTTAAAAATTCAAATTTCAAACGGAATAGATTTGAATAGAATAGATTAGAATAGAATAAAAAGAAGAGAATAGAAAATAAGAGAAAAGAAAAGAATATAACCGTCTTTCAAAATTCTAATTTCAAATATAATAAATTTGAATTTCAAATAGAATCATTTTGAATTTGAATAGAATAGAATAAAAAAGAATAGAAAATAAAATAGAATAAAACCGAATAGAATAGAAAAAAATAGAATAAAAATAAAATAAAAAGAATAAAACCATCTTCCGAAATTTGAAATTTGAATTTGGAATAGAATAAATTTGAATGTGATTCGAATTCAAAAGCCGAATCAAATTTTCTGAATTCAGTCGAATTGTATTCAATTCAACCAAAATCAGAAAACTCAAATCGAATTTGAAAACAAATAAACAAAACAAATTCCAAGAAAATTTAACTAAACAAAATTATTTAAATAACAAATCGAAACAAAACAATTTTTTTTTCGTTCTGCACATGTCTATTTCCAATGCGTTTTGATTTCAAAACAATCTTTTTCAGGGTAAGCTGGTGGTGGGTCTGCAATGCATATATCAAAAATGAGTCTCATGCTATACATTACATACAGTAAATACATATATAGCAACTTGTTTTCTTTTTTTTTCTGTTGATATGGTTAGAGTTTAAGGGACTAAATTTTAAAACTGTCATTGGAAGAATTTCACATATACTGTATATTTGTGCAGGCTGCACAAATTTTGGCCATACGTTCTGTAATAGAATAATTCCTCTGATCATCAGCTCCATCTACTGGCCAAAGTGCGGTATAGTATTCTTAAATATCTCAAAGAAAAAATATATTGCATTTTGGCCACTAGATGGGGTGGAATTACCCTATTACAGAAATGTGAGAAACCTGTATGATTGTGTGTGATGTTTGTCCAAATAATATTTTAAAAACAGACCCCTTAAATTCTGACAAAATCAACATTTTTTTTTGTATTTGCAGAAAACTGAATGAAAAAAAAAAACTCATGCAGCCACCGCATCTTAGGACTGGTAAGCTACTATATATTACATTTTTGTTCTTGGGTTTAGATTTCATTAAAGTAAAATCAGAGAGCATGCTTTTTTTGTGTCTGTGTCACTTGTTTGAAAGCAGAACTAAACTCTTTCAATAATCATTAACTATTGTTACTCCTTATGCTGTTGGCAATAGTAAATACATAGGAAGGTATATTATATTTACTTGTTTTTAACCACATGGTGCGGCAAAGGTGTGTTCTGTGCGTGTTTCCTGCACCACTCTCAGACACACTGCCATTGCGATACACTGCTCATGCCCATGTATTATTGACGGCACCCCAAACACAGTGCGTTTACAGGCATGAAATTGCATGGTACCACTGTACCTTGCGATTTGGGACGGCGAGTATTTAAAGGTACAGTATGCACTACTTTTTCTGCATTTTAGTGCAATTTTCAGCCCATTCAAATTAAAGGGCTTAAAAATTGCATTGCACAGGAAAGCGGGATGCATTCCTTTGTGATTCTGGTGTGAACCAGCCCTTAAAGTGGAGTTCCACCCATAAATATAACATTACATCAGTAGTTTTAAAAAAATGTCATTAGTCCTTTACGATTTTTTTTTTTTTTTTAGATGCCTTCAAAGTGTTGTTGCTAGGCAGAATAGTTAATCTTCCCACTTCCTGCACCTAGGTGCTTAATGCTTCCTAACCTACACCGCACAGACTCCTGGGAATGTAGTGGGTGTAACTTTACAGGAGTCTGTGCACTCCCCAGTCTCAAAGAATCATGTGACTTGGACAGCACAGGTGCTGAAACCTGATCTGACACTGCTTGTGCAGCACTGAGCATGTGCGAGATCTGAAAGGCTGAAATCCAGGAAGTCATACAGTCTGGCTTCATGATGCCCACACTTAAGATGGTCCCAGTCAATTTCTATTTTATAAAGTGTCTAAATGCTGTAACAACCTAACAAAACGGACCTTAGTTTACAGACTAACTTTACTAGAATACATTAAGCTTGTGTATTACAGGGGTATTTATATTTAAAAAGTGAAATTGTGGCCGGAACTCCGCTTTAATATCACCAATGTCATCAGCTTTGTATGCTATGTTTTTTTAAACTACAGGACCCTGAATCTTGTAAGAGAGGTGTTTGTAGTCCAAATCAGGAAAGCAGTCAAGTCTGGCAATGCTGCTGCTCCAAAGAAATTGTGTACTGAGTGAGAGTTGTCAGCCTAGGACAAGGAAGTGTGTTATGGAGCTCAGGACCGGGTCGCGAGCGTGCCGCCGGCGGCGTGCGCGCAACCCACGGCTAGGATCTTAAAGGGGACTTACCTGTATACCCTTTTGCCCAGCCGTGACATTAAGTGGTTAATTAAGGAAGTAGAAGGTAGAAGTGCTGCTTTTTGTTCCCAGTTAAACAGCAAATATATTTTTTTTTTTGGGGGGGAGGGGTAGATACTTTAATGGGGTTGATATAGTAAATTATTAGAGTATTTTTACTTTGCAAAGGGAAACAAATATATTATTATACAGGATTTATATAGCACCAGCAGTTTTCACATCGCTTTACAACATGAAATCAGACAGTACAATTACGACAATACAGGCGGAATCAGAGGGCCCTGCACATTAGAGCTTACAATCTAGGAATGAAACTACACTCCTTTACACTCCTTTAGTAAATCAACCCCATTGACTGACATACAAGGTTGAATGTTTAGTGTTAGGTGTAATTCTATAATAATTCCCATTGTTCTATGAAGTTACATGTAATGTAAAAAAAAAAGCATTAGATTGTTTCTTTATTTAGAAAGTGCAGTTTTGTGTAACTCAGCTGAAAAGTTATTTTTTCCCCTAGTAAAGCGTTTAAAAGGTCCACTGTGAAGTGGAAATGATTGCTTACTGGACTTAATGCCTCTTGTTCTGTGCCCTAATTTAAATTAGTTCTTAGTCACAGAAGATGCTGTGGCTGCTTTTTATCCTTCACAGCCAGATGATATAAAACATAAGCCGATCAGTTGAAACTTCCATCTCCCCTTATTAAGGCACTAAACACGTCTTGGGTTAGTGAAATTGCTCTCAACCTTACACTTATCATATGTTCTTCAACATATGCATTATCTAGCAGTTTAGCCTAATATGCTAGCGCCAACAAAAGCAAAGCTGTACATTGGAGCATTCATAATAGTACATTACTACTTAAGTGACCTAAGAAGCCAGACTTAAACCATCAAAATGGAAACTACAAGGACATGATTCTTCTGACCTGACTTCTGTTGAATAATGCATTGTTGTTTTCCTTTTACTTTAATAAAGACATCCACAGGGGAGCTTAGACATACAGCAATTCCCTAACAAATATAGAGCAGCATGTTAGTATCTGGAGTAACATTACAGTTTGATACTACATTCATTATTGACAGGGCCAGCGCTCCCGATGGGCAAATTGGGCGGTCGCCTAGGGCGCACTGTCACCTAGAGAGGGTGTAACCGACCCGGCTTTCTGAGACTCCGCTGGATCATCCAGCCTGGATAAACATCATGGCCCAGATTCTCATACATTTACGTTGCTCCTGGGCAGCGTAACGTATGTGATTTACGTTACACCGCCGCAGGTTTACAGGTTTACAGCCTGATTCTCAGAACACTTACCTGTAAACTTGCGGCGGTGTATCGTTAAATCACTCGGCGCAAGCCCGCCCAATTCAAAT